>NC_057807.1:544945423-545061515 GCF_018294505.1 Triticum aestivum
GTCGGGTTTCGATATATCCATGGGTACATGATTATATCCATGGCCTACCCATGAACAATCGGGTCGGGTTTGGGCGCCGCCCATGGACACAAAAGCATATCCAAACCCTATCCATTCGGGTCAGATATCCATGGATATCCATGTCCATGGATAAAATTGCCATCCTTAGCCACCACGCACACGTTGGCGAGGGAGAAGGCATAGTAAGCAAGATTCTCGTCATTCTACGAGTTGACGGGACACATCAAAGTTATTTAGTAGTACGTACTCTCTCCAAAAAAGGGTTGACCATGTCATGGCTACCATTCCGTGCTCCATCGTTGAGTACGTGCACTATTCACGTGCCATCGAGGAGAAAAAATATTGGGTAGTACTAGGTGCCATCAAAGTGCACGACTCACTTACGCACTGTTTATCTGATTATCTCCATTTTCTTGCATGAGACGTGCACCTTGATGATGGATGTCTCGCGTGTTGGCAAAAGGATGAACAAAGCTCACGTCAAAAAAGTGGAAGAACATAGATTCCTGACGACCGAGAAGGAGCAAGGAACCTCATGGTGGAGCGTCTGCACTCATAATATTTTATATTATTCAGCGATATAGAATCAACCAATCATCTCCACAGTGGACTGGAAGAGTAGGAAACATGACAGCCCAGTGTAGTTACATCATACTAGTACATGTCTAACCCACGCTATCACCATATTTCTTAGCTTCCATGCGACACCAAGCTCTAGTAATCCAGCAGCACGTATTGCTTCTCGCTCCTCGTCTCTCTCAAAGTGTGGCGGGCTCGCGTTTTTGCTGTCTATTGAGGTCGGTTAACTCATCACATGTGAGCGACATGCCAAGAGCATTCTAAAAAAATAGTACTGCACTCTATTGTTATGCCTAGAAGAGGAAGCGCTTTGACCGACAGACCAAACGAGATATGCGTTCGTGCTGTGAGTGGGTCCACTTTCTCGTCTTGAACTTGTTTAGAACACTTGGTTTTGACTATTGATAAGATTTTATATAGGGCCTAATGTATTCTTCGAGGATGCCTTTGACTATTGATATGATTTTATATAATTTGAAAATTATATCATTTGAAGATCCTTTCACGTTCCTTTTTCAAAAAAAAGATCCTTTCACGTACGAATTTGACTGTATGCATTGAGCAACTTGCATTTCCTATACTGTTCCTGTTTGGATACTCTAACTTAGCTAGAGGTTAGACTAACTCTGAACTAACTGTAGCCAAAGAGGTGTTTGGGCGACGGAGTTAGATTGACAATAAATGCACTTGATGGAGAGAGAAAAGTGAGTTTTCAGTGGGCCCAATGAGAACTATCTCCAATTAGCACCTCTTTTGTGGGATAGTTTTTTTTGGTGGGACTGCAGCAACTTGCTCCAATTTAACCCTTATGCTTGGATACTTTAGGGCTATTTGAGCCCCAACTAGCTCAAACTAACTCCAAGACATGGATCCAAATAGGGCCAAAGTTAGTCTCGGAAAACGCATTAAGCCCTATATGTTGGGGAACATAGTAATTTCAAAATATTCCTACGCACACGCAAGATCATGGTGATGCATAGCAACAAGAGGGGAGAGTGTTGTCCACGTACCCTTATAGACCGAAAGCGGAAGCGTTATGACAACGCGGTTGATGTAGTCGTACGTCTTCACGGCCCGACCGATAAAGCACCGAAACTACGACACCTCTGAGTTCTAGCACACGTTCAGCTCGATGACGTCCCTCGAACTCCGATCCAGCCGAGTGTCGAGGGAGAGTTCCGTCAGCACGACGGCGTGGTGACGATCTTGATGTTCTACCATCGCAGGGCTTCGCCTAAGCACCGCTACGATATTATCGAGGTGGACTATGGTGGAGGGGGGCACCACACACAGCTAAGAGATCCAAGGGATCAATTGTTGTTGTGCCTAGAGGTGCCCCCCTGCCCCCGTATATAAAGGAGCAAGGGGGGAGGGGGCGGCCGGCCTAGTAGGGGGGTCCTACTCCGAGTGGAGGAAGGAAAAGGGGGCTGCACCCCTTCTCCAATCGGACCAGAGGGGGGCTGCGCGCCTCCTTCCTTTCGTCCTCTCTCCTCTGTTCCCGTATGTCCCACTAAGGCCCATATACTCCCCGGCGAATTCCCGTAACTCTCCGGTACTCCGAAAAATACTCGAATCACTCGGAACCTTTCCGAACTCCGAATATAGTCGTCCAATATATTGATCTGTACGTCTCGACCATTTCGAGACTCCTCGTCATGTCCCCGATCTCACCCGGGACTCCGAACTCCTTCGGTACATCAAAACTCATAAACTCATAATATAACTGTCATCGAAACCTTAAGCATGCGGACCCTACGGGTTCGACAACAATGTAGACATGACCGAAACACGTTTCCGGTCAATAACCAATAGCGGAACCTGGATGCTCATATTGGCTCCCACATATTCTACGAAGATCTTTATCGGTCAAACCGCATAACAACATACGTTGTTCCCTTTGTCATCGGTATGTTACTTGCCCGAGATTCGATCGTCGGTATCTCAATACCTATTTCAATCTCGTTACCGGCAAGTCTCTTTACTCATTACGTAATGCATCATTCTATAACTAACTCATTACCTACATTGCCTGCAACGCTTATAGTGATGTGCATTACCGAGAGGGCCCAGAGATACCTCTCCGACAATCGGAGTGACAAATCCTAATCTCAAAATACGACAACCCAACAAGTACCTTTGGAGACACCTATAGAGCACCTTTATAATCACCCAGTTACGTTGTGACGTTTGGTAGCACACAAAGTGTTCCTCCGGTAAACGGGAGTTGCATAATCTCATAGTTATAGGAACATGCATAAGTCATGAAGAAAGCAGTAGCAACATACTAAACGATCCAGTGCTAAGCTAACGGAATGGGTCAAGTCAATCACATCATTCTCCTAATGATGTGATCCTATTAATCAAATGACAACTCTTTTGTCCATGGCTAGGAAACATAACCATCGTTGATAAACGAGCTAGTCAAGTAGAGGCATACTAGTGACACTATGTTTGTCTATGTATTCACACATGTATTATGTTTCCGGTTAATACAATTCTAGCATGAATAATAAACATTTATCATGATATAAGGAAATAAACAATAACTTTATTATTGGCTCTAGGGCATATTTCCTTTAGTCTCCCACTTGCACTAGAGTCAATAATCTAGTTCACATCATCATGTGATTCAACACCAATATTCACATCTGTATGTGACTAGCACCCATAGTTCACATCATCATGTGACCAACACCCAAAGGGTTTACTAGAATCAATAATCTAGTTCACATCGCTATGTGATTAACACCCAAAGAGTACTAAGGTATGATCATGTTTTTCTCATGAGAGAAGTTTAGTCCACGGGTCTGTTACATTCAGAGCCGTATGTATTTTGCAAATATTCTATGTCTACAATGCTCTGCACGGAGCTACTCTAGCTAATTTCTCCCACTTTCAATATGTATCCAGATTGAGACTTAGAGTCATATGGATCGGTGTAAAAGCTTGCATCGATGTAACTCTTTACGACGAAATCTTTTATCACCTCCATAATCGAGAAACATCTTCTTAGTCCTCACTAAGGATATTCTTGACCGCTGTCCAGTGATCTACTCTTAGATCAAAATTGTATTCCTTTGCCAAACTCAGAGCAAGGTATAAAATAGATCTGGTACACAACATAGCATACTTTATAGAACCTATGACTGAAGCATAGGGAATGACTTTTCATTCTCTTTCTATTTTATGCCATGATCGGGTTTTGACTCTTACTCAACTTCACACCTTTGCATCACAGGCAAGAACTCTTTCTTTGACTATTCCATTTTGTACTACTTCAAAATCTTGTCAAGGTATGTACTCATTAAAAATCTTATCAAGCGTCATGATCTATCTCAATAGATCTTGATGCTCAATATGTAAGTAGCTTTGCTGAGGTCTTGCTTTGAAAAACTCTTATTCAAATACTCCGTTATGCTTTCTAGAAAATTCTACATTATTTTTGATCAACAATATGCCATTCACATATACTTATCAGAAAGGCTGTAGTGCTCCCACTCACTTTCTTGTAAATACAGGCCTTTCAAAAAGTCTGTATAAAACCATATGCTTTGATCAACTCATCAAAGCGTATATTCCAACTCTGAGATGCTTGCACCAGTCCATTGATGGATCGCTGGAGCTTGCACATTTTGTTAGCACCTTTAGGATTAACAAAACCTTCTGGTTGCATCATATACAACTCTTCTTTAAAAATCCATTAAGGAATGCAGTTTTGACATCCATTTGCCAGATTTCATAAAATGTGGCAATTGCTAACATGATTCAGACAGACTTAAGCATCGATACGAGTGAGAAAATCTCATCATATTCAACACTTTGAACTTGTCAAAAACCTTTCGCAACAAGTCAAGCTTTGTAGATAGTAACACTACTATCAGTGTCCGTCTTCCTCTTAAAGATCCATTTATTTAACATGGCTTGCTGATCGTCGAGCAAGTCAACCAAAGTCCATACTTTGTTCTCATACATGGATCCCATCTCAGATTTCATGGCCTCAAGCCATTTTGCGGAATCTGGGCTCACCATCGCCTCTTCATAGTTCGTAGGTTCATCATGATCTAGTAGCATGACGTCCAGAACGGGATTACCCTACCACTCTGGTGCGGATCTTATTCTGTTTGACCTACGAGGTTCAGTAACAACTTGATCTGAAGTTCCATGATCATCATCATTAACTTCCTCACTAATTGGTGTAGATGTCACAGGAACCGATTTCTGTGATGAACTACTTTCCAATAAGGGAGCAGGTACAGTTACCTCATCAAGTTCTACTTTCCTCCCACTCACTTCTTTCGAGAGAAACTCCTTCTCTATAAAGGATCCATTTTAGCAACGAATATCTTGCCTTTGGATCTGTGATAGAAGGTGTACCCAACAGTTTCCTTTGGGTATTCTATGAAGACGCACTTCTCCAATTTAGGTTCGAGCTTATCAGGTTGAAACTTTTTCACATAAGCATCACAGCCCCAAACTTTAACAAACGACAACTTTGGTTTCTTGCCAAACCACAGTTCATAAGTCGTCGTCTCAACGGATTTTGATGGTGCCCTTTTTAAAGTATATGCAACTGTCTCTAATGCATAACCCCAAAACGATAGTGGTAAACCGATAAGAGACATCATAGGTCGCACAATATCCAATAAAGTGCGGTTACGATGTTCGGACACACCGTTACGCTGTGGTGTTCCAGGTGGCATGAGTTTGTGAAACTATTCCACATTATTTTGACTGAAGGCCAAACTCGTAACTCAAATATTCATCTCCATGATCAGATCGCAGAAACTTTATTTTCTTGTTACGATGATTTTCCACTTCACTCTGAAATCCTTTGAACCTTTCAACTATTTCAGACTTATGTTTCCTCAAGTAGATATACCCATATCTGCTCAAATCATCTTGTGAAGGTCAAAAAATAATGATACCTGCCACGAGCATCAACACTCATTGGACCGCATACATCTGTATGTATTATTTCCAATAAGTCACTAGCTCGTTCCATTGTTCCGGAGAACGGAATTTTAGTCATCTTGCCCATAAGGCACGGTTTGCAAGCATCAAATGATTCATAACCAAGTGATTCCGAAAATCCATCTTTATGGAGTTTCTTCATGCACTTTACACCGATATGACCCAAACAGCAGTGCCACAAATAAGTTGCACTATCATTATTAACTTTGCATCTTTTGGCATCAATATTATGAATATGTGTATCACTACGATCGAGGTCCAACAAACTATTTTCATTGGGTGTATGACCATCGAAGGTTTTATTCATGTAAACAGAACAACAATTATTCTTTGACTTTAAATGAATAACCGTATCGCAATAAACATGATCAAATCATATTCATGTTCAACGCAAACGCCAAATAACATTTATTTAGGTTTAACACTAATCCTGAAAGTATAGGGAGTGTGCGATGATGATCATATCAATCTTGGAACCATTTCCAATACACATCGTCACTTCACCCTCAACTAGTCTCTGTTTATTCTGTAACTCCTGTTTCGAGTCACTAACTTTTAGCAACCGAACAAGTATCAAATACTCAGGGGCTACTATAAACACTAGTAAGGTACACATCAATAACCTGTATATCAAATATACCCTTGTTCACTCTGCCATCCTTCTTATCCACCAAATATTCAAGGTATTTCCGTTTCTAGTGACCATTTCCTTTGCAGTGTAAGCACTCAGTTTCAGGCTTTGGTTCAGCTTTGGGCTTCTTCGTGGGAGTGACAACTTGCTTGTCATTCTACTTGAAGTTCCCCTTTCTCCCCCTTTGCCCTTTTCTTGAAACTAGTGATCTTGTCAACCATCAACACTTGATGCTCTTTCTTGATTTCTACCTTTGTCGATGTCAACATCACGAAGAGATCGGGAATTGTTTTCGTCATCCCTTGCATACTATAGTTCATCAAAAAGTTCTACTAACTTGGTGATGGTGACTACAGAACTCTGTCAATCACTATCTTATCTGGAAGATTAACTCCCACTTGATTCAAGCGATTGTAGTACCCAGACAATCTGAGCACATGCTCACTAGTTGAGTGATTCTCCTCCATCTTTTAGCCATAGAACTTGTTGGAGACTTCATATCTCTCAACTCGGGTATTTGCTTGAAATATTAACTTCAACTCCTGGAACATCTCATATGGTCCATGACGTTCAAAACATCTTTGAAGTCCCGATTCTAAGCCGTTAAGCATGGTGCACTAAACTATCAACACATTTTTTCTCTAGGAACATATCAAAATAAACATATGAAAGCAACAAAGCAAGCTATTGATCTACAACATAATTTGCAAAATACTACCAGGACTAAGTTCATGGTAAATTTAAGATCAATTAATCATATTACTTAAGAACTCCCACTTAGACAGACATCTCTCTAGTCATCTAAGTGATCACGTGATCCAAATCAACTAAACCATGTCCGATCATCACATGAGATGGAGTAGTTTTCAATGGTGAACATCACTATGTTGATCATATCTACTATATGATTCACGCTCGACCTAGCGGTCTCCGTGTTTCGAGGCCATATCTGTATATGCTAGGCTCGTCAAGTTTAACCTGAGTATTCCGCGTGTGCAACTGTTTTGCACCTGTTGTATTTGAACATAGAGCCTATCACACCCGATCATCACGTGGTGTCTCAGCACGAAGAACTTTCGCAACGGTGCATATTCAGGAAGAACACTTCTTGATAATTAGAGATCATCTTAAAAAGCTACCGTCGAACTAAGCAAAATAAGATGTATAAAAGATAAACATCATATGCAATCAAAATATGTGACATGATATGGCCATGATCATCTTGCGCCTTTGATCTCCATCTCCAAAGTACTGTCATGATCTCTATCGTCACCGGCACGACACCAGGATCTTCATCATTTTGATCTATATCAATGTGTCGTCACATGGTCGTTTCGCCAACTATTGCTGTTGCAACTATTGCTATCGCATAGCGATAAAGTAAAGCAATTATTTGGCACTTGCATCTTATGCAACAAAGAGACAACCATAGGGCTTCTGCCAGTTGCCGATAACTTCAACAATACATGATCATATCATACAACAACTTATATCTCATCACGTCTTGACCATATCACATCACAACATGACCTGCAAAAACAAGTTAGACGTCCTCTACTTTGTTGTTGCAAGTTTTATGTGGCTGCTACGGGCTGAGCAAGAACCGTTCTTACCTACGCATCAAAACCACAATGATAGTTCGTCAACTTAGTGCTGTTTTAACCTTCTCAAGGACCGGGCATAGCCACACTAGGTTCAACTAAAGTTGGAGAAACTGACACCCGCCAGCCACCTGTGTGCAAAGCACGTCGGTGGAACCTGTCTCGCGTAAGCGTACGCGTAATGTCGGTCCGGGCCGCTTCATCCAACAATACCGCCGAACCAAAGTATGACATGCTGGTAAGTAGTATGACTTGTATCACCCACAACTCACTTGTGTTCTACTCGTGCATATAACATCTACGCATAAAACCTGGCTCGGATGCCACTGTTGGGAACGTAGTGATTTCAAAATATTCCTACGCACACGCAAGATCATGGTGATGCATAGCAACGAGAGGGTAGAGTGTTGTCCACGTACCCTCGTAGACCGAAAGTGGAAGCGTTATGACAACGCGGTTGATGTAGTCGTACGTCTTCACGGCCCGACCGATCAAGCACCAAAACTACGACACCTCCGAGTTCTAGCACACGTTTAGCTCGATGATGTCCCTCGAACTCCGATCCAGCCGAGTGTCGAGGGAGAGTTCCGTCAGCACGACGGCGTGGTGACGATCTTGATGTTCTACCATCGCAGGGCTTCGCCTAAGCACCGCTACGATATTATCAAGGTGGACTATGGTGGAGGAGGGCACCGCACACGGCTAAGAGATCCAAGGGATCAATTGTTGTTGTGCCTAGAGGTGCCCCCCTGCCCCCTTATATAAAGGAGCAAGGGGGGAGGGGGCGGCCGGCCTAGGAGGGGGCGCACCAAGGGGAGTCCTACTCCCACCGGGAGTAGGACTCCCTCCTTCCTTGTTGGAGTAGGAGAAGGGGGGAAAGAGGGGGAGAGGAGGAAGGAAAAGGGGGCTGCACCCCTTGTCCAATTCGGACCAGAGGGGGGCTGCGCGCCTCCTTCCTTTCATCCTCTCTCCTCTATTCCCCTATGGACCAATAAGGCCCATATACTCCCCGGCGAATTCCCGTAACTCTCCGGTACTCCGAAAAATACTCGAATCACTCGGAACCTTTCTGAACTCCGAATATAGTCGTCCAATATATTGATCTTTACGTCTCGACCATTTAGAGACTCCTCGTCATGTCCCCGATGTCATCCGGGACTCCGAACTCCTTCGGTACATCAAAACTCATAAACTCATAATATAACTATCATCGAAACCTTAAGCATGCGGACCCTACGGGTTCGAGAACAATGTAGACATGACCGAAACACGTTTCCGGTCAATAACCAATAGCGGAACCTAGATGCTCATATTGGCTCCCACATATTCTACGAAGATCTTTATTGGTCAAACCGCATAACAACATACGTTGTTCCCTTTGTCATCGGTATGTTACTTGCCCGAGATTCGATCGTCGGTATCTCAATACCTAGTTCAATCTCGTTACCGGCAAGTCTCTTTACTCGTTACATAATGCATCATTCCGTAACTAACTCATTAGCTACATTGCTTGCGAGGCTTATAGTGATGTGCATTACTGAGAGGGCCCAGAGATACCTCTCCGACAATCGGAGTGACAAATCCTAATCTCGAAATACGCCAACCCAACAAGTACCTTTGGAGACACCTGTAGAGCAACTTTATAATCACCCAGTTACGTTGTGACATTTGGTAGCACACAAAGTGTTCCTCCGGTAAACGGGAGTTGCATAATCTCATAGTTATAGGAACATGTATAAGTCATGAAGAAAGCAGTAGCAACATACTAAATGATCAAGTGCTAAGCTAACGGAATGGGTCAAGTCAATCACATCATTCTCCTAATGATGTGATCCCGTTAATCAAATGACAACTCTTTTGTCCATGGCTAGGAAACATAACCATCTTTGATAAACGAGCTAGTCAAGTAGAGACATACTAGTGACACTATGTTTGTCTATGTATTCACACATGTATTATGTTTATGGTTAATACAGTTCTAGCATGAATAATAAACATTTATCATGATATAAGGAAATAAACAATAACTTTATTATTGCCTCTAGGGCATATTTCCTTCACTATATACATGGACAGGCGGAGTACATGATATGTACTAGCAAACACTCACCAGTAATACTAGTTCATTGGTTGGTTTCAATTTTTGATTCAGTAGCTGTGCTGCTACCATCCAATATTCACGTGTGGTTGTTTCTAGAAAAAAAAGGAGGTACCCCTACTTATGTTACTCCCACTACGCCTAGCCTAAGGTTAGTAGGTGACCTTGCGCTTGGCTGTTCGTCTCTTCCGAAAGTCGATGGTTCTACAGTAGTACTTCTGGCAATCTGACACCAAATGAACTGCTCCACGTCCATCGCTTGTAAGCAAAAGTTTATCCTCGTGCTGCGAGCCACCGCGCACGCGTTGGCGAGGGAGAAGGCATTGTAAGCAAGCTTCTCATCGTTCTGTGAGTTGACGAGACACATCAAAGTTATTTAGTAGTACGTACTCTCTCCAAAAAAAGGCTGACCATGTCATGGCTACCATCCTGTGCTCCGTCGTTGAGTACATGCACTATTCACGTGCCATCGAGGAGAAAAAAATATTGCATAGTAGGTGCCATCGAAGTGCAAGACTCACTTACGCACTGCTTATCTGTTTATCTCCATTTTCTTGCATGACACGTGCACCTTGATGCTAGATGTCTCGCGTGTTGGCAAAAGGATGAACAAAGCTCACGTAAAAAAAGAGTTGAAGAACATAGATTACCGATGACCGAGAAGGAGCAAGGAACCTTGCGGTGGAGCGTCTGCAAGGAACCTTGCACGTTTTCTCCTATTTTTTGCCGCCTTCCCACCTATAAACAAATAAAAGAACATGAACTCTTCGCTAACCACTAGAGACGATACATCAGGATGCTAAGTTGAAGATGTCTTATACTTTATATTGATAACCACGCAACAAGCCACGCATGTACAGGACGAATGCAGCTTCACATGTACACACGCCAATGCACTAACTCCATCTAATCCAACTCATGCACATACGCGCACAGCATGGAGCACACAACGCACATACACAACACGTGCATGCACACACACTCGGCCGCAGGATGCACGTGAATAACACATGCATGCGCACACACTCGGCTGCATGGAGGCGTGCGCCATCTAAGGTGACGTCCGGTTCGTCGTACTATGGCGAAGCTCACACGCAACGGCGCCTACGCATCTCTTGCAGCACCTCTTTGTCGTCGTTGCTCAAAGACTAGTCGGAGACGAAGACGACCGCAGCCTCGACCTTAGAGCTAGCACCGATGGAAAAGCACGAACTCTGCACGCACACGAGCACGTACAGAGTGCCCATGACATGGTGCATCCCCAGTCGCCTCTAGTCCTTCTGTGCACGTTGTCTATCAAGGCGGCTACATGCCTAGTGATGATGTGGGTGAGATCTTCTAGGACTCACATGATGACGAGGGAAATTATGAGACTACCCACAATCGGAGTAACATAGGTAGTAACATCACACATGTCTAGATAAAGTAGATGACGTGGCAAGCAATAAATGAAGAAAGAGAGGAAAGTAGTAACATCGCACATATCAAGGCAATATGTGTATATAGCCTAATAAATGAAGTGTTCCATGTTACCACAGATATGTTACTATAGAGGACGTAACATAGACTAGTAACATGAGCATGGTACTAGTCTATGTTACTACCCATTGTGGCTAGTCTGAGGGGGTGTCTCCAACAGTGTTCCTCGGCTCGCACCTCTTGCATCACGGTGGTCGACCTTGGAGTCATTCATCTGGTACATGTGGCATCTCAGATCTGGACACAAGGTGACGTACACCATCAAGGTCCACGGTCAAGGGGGTGCTAAGTGCTAAGTGCTTAGATGTGCTTAGATGAGATGCTAAGTGCATTAAACGGCTTAGCAACTCAAGTCTCCAATGCATAGGTGTTTAGTTTGTTGTTTCTAAGCTTGCTTCATTTAATTAGCTATAGACTCAAAACTGTCTTTCCACCATTTCTTCCTGCAGTCACCAAACTAGTCTCTCTCTTCTTAATTAACTTGCCACATCATATTTTATGCCTATGTGGCAGGCTTAGCAGCTATACATGGTGGAGCAGTGGGAGAGGCCAAGGCTGGTCATAGTGGGGAGTAACTTATACTGTAACATATTACTATGTTACTCTAAACATCTCTATAAACCGGAAAGGAGGGAGTAGTAACATAGACTAGTGTCATATGCATGAAACTACTAGTGAGTATGGGAGCACATGATATTTTCCCGTCCGGACCGATCCCAAGTTGGCTTTTCACCTTCTTGGCCCAACAAAAACCCCTCCCCCTCCCATGCGCGCTTCTCGTCCGGCGCCAGCTGAGCCCGCCGCTCCACATTGATGGCAAGTCAGGGCGACGTAACCTCTCACTGCTTTCGCTGTTGAAGTGGCGTGCCGACCAAGGGCACCGCCCGCTGCACGCCCGGCATTTCAGACTACATAGTGGAGAGTAACTTTAGAGCAAGTACTACAATTAGATGACATAAGCAGGCTATAAGGATTTAAATATAGTATTTGTGCTTAGTTGAAGGAGAGAGAAGAGGAGAGAGAAGAGGAGAGAGAAGAGAAGCTGGTTGTAAACTTGTAGCCGGTTGTAGCAGGAGCCCCAACATACTTTGTGAGACAAAACGTGGGGCCATTATTAATGATATAGTATTATACTAAAGGGACTAACTATTGTACTAGCAGGCTATTAGGTTGGTTCTAGATGATGTGTCAACTTCATATAGTCGGATGTTGGCTATACTATTAACCATGCTCTAAGTGTGGTGTGAGTGGGACTAAAGTTTAGTCCCATACTGCTAGGTGGGTGTGAGTTGCGCCACTTTATAATGTGATCTATTCTAGCATTTGCATGAGCATGATAATAGGAAACCTACACGCGCGCTCTTTGGGAATGAGCCCATCTAAGGACAAAAGCTATCCGCGTGGTCTATATTTTTGTTGGTCGGAAAATTTATTTTAAGTCATTAATTAATAATTAAAGGGACGCCTTAATTACTCAGTTTTTTTAGACAAACCTTGGTGGGGCTATTATTGACTTGGAAGTGGGGTTTGGGGGCCAAAGGACTACTATTATACTTGATCTTACTCGCACGACCGACCTGACATGCTCTACCCTAGCTGCTGCTGTATCATATGGTTTCGCACCATTCCAGATCTTAGCATCGCCACACAATTCTTCTCCAGCCCTCCTCCCGGCGTGCACTGCAAGAAGGGACAGCAGTCCTCCGAACCCTGTCTTTCGTGATCCTATACGGGAGAGGGGCGATCAGGTTTTTGGGGAGCACACTCCTATGACTGCTGCCAGCGACGACTTCCTCAATGATAGCCTTCTTCCCCGACCTCAGTAACCTCTTCATCAATGACATGAGTGACAACATCAACCACAGCGGTTCTGCTCCCGCTGTACAGTATGTGATTTTGTCCTCCTGGTTTAGTCCGCATCATTACTTTGATCTTTGCAATTATTGTCATGATCTATTTACTGTTGATTTGGATTAAATCTCATAGTAAATTGCTCATATATTCAACAATCCAATCCAAAAACCTAATTATAGGCAATTTACTCTGAGTGGTTTTGCTGCGCTATTGAGGCCGCCTGCTTTTAAGGGGGTGCAATATAAAAGGTGGCGCCCAAGAGCAGTATATTGGTTTCAGATCATGTACTGCTATGACGCCACTAAGGGTAAGCCTGAGGGCGATCTTAATCCTACACAACAGGAAGCTTTTGAGAACATGGATACCCTCTTCAAAGCCGCCCGACTGAGTGTTCTTGATGAATCCATTATGGATTCATATATGCCGTTTGACAACGACAAAGACATGTGGGCTGCGCTCGAGGCCACGTTTGGGGCCTCGGGAGCTGGCAATGAGTTGTACATCATGGAGCAATTCTGTGACTACAAGATGACTGATGAGCGCTCTGTTGTTGAGCAGACTCATGAGATACAATCACT
The DNA here is from genome assembly GCF_018294505.1 of Triticum aestivum. NCBI lineage: Eukaryota > Viridiplantae > Streptophyta > Magnoliopsida > Poales > Poaceae > Triticum > Triticum aestivum. The sequence continues at coordinate 544,959,236 of NC_057807.1, forward strand.
CTCTAAGGAACTTGTTGTTGGGACCATCATTGCCAAGCTTCCACCTTTGTGGAACAATTTTGCTACTTCACTGAAAAACAAGAGACATGAGTTTTATCTTTTGGATCTCATTAGCACTCTTGATTTGGAAGAGAAGGCGAGAGCAAAAGACACACATTCTCGGATCGCTGAGGGAGCTTCTAGTGCCCACATGGTACATGAGAAGAACTTCCAGCCCAACCAGCCCCAAAACAAGAAGAACAAATCTCAGGGAAAAGGCAAGTTTGATGCAAAGAACAAGTCGTCACATTCTACCAACTTCAAGAAGAATTCTCATAACGGGAAGGGATACAAACCTCAATTTTGGTAGCACCACACAAAATTTATATGGTTGCATCTACCTGCTGTCAGCTAACCTCATGGTGCTCCAGGTATTCCTACATTCGTAACTAGGTAGAATGACCACCGCAAGATGACATAAGCTTATTCGTACGTTGACTTGCTGATTGCAGTGCGGAACAATCCTGTCATGTGTGCAGGAGCAAACAAGCAGTGCAGCCGAAGGTGGAATCAACCAAGGACTAATAAAATTATATATAATCTTCCTCGGGCAGGTCAGTATCCCCTTCGTCCAGATGATCTGTTTTGTCATGTCGAGCTATATATTGATATGTGCTACTGTTTTGCAACACCGTTTAAGTATAGCTATTGTTTGCCTATCTTTTCAGATTCAGGACAATGAAGATGATTTCAGGGGAGCTGCACAATATGGACTCATGTTGAGTCATCTCTATTGCCTCATGTGTTTGCTGCAAATGTGTCAGCATCAATTGCAAGATGAGGCAGCTAGCTAGCTGTGGAGTTGGCAACATGCTCAAAGTGCTCGCAACATTGAGAAGAAACAAGCATGTCCAGGAAATTAATGCGTGCACAAGGAGGCCCTTTGCTTAGAGAAGCATCGACCAATTTTCTTTATTTCCACACCTTCTCACAACTTTGTATTGGTTATAGTATGGTGAATCATTGAGATGCATAAACAAGCTGAACTTTTGTTCTTCTGAATGTTAGTATGCATACCGTATCTTCTGAAACTTAGTTTAATGTGAGTGTCTGCATCCAGTACCGCATCCTCTACTTTGGTGGATGCCAAGTTGAAAAAGGTTACCGATGAGTAGCCATAAGCTGGAGGCGTCTCTTTTTTTTTATTTCGAATGGGCAATAAGCTGGAGAGTGTCTCGGGCTGCCTCTAGCACAGGGCCCTCCAGTACGAAACACGGGCAGCCGACTGGGCCGATACAAAAGCCTATCCATCTTAAAGCCCATTTGTTTTTGTTTTTTGCGAGGAGAAGCCCATATTTCTGAAAGAGGGGCGATCCCAGAAAAACCCTCCTTCCTCCTCGCTTCCACTTATACTCCCTCCGTCCGGGTTTATTAGGCCCATGAGCCAATTGGTAAGACCAAGAAGATGCACATAGAGAAAATAAATCTCCTTAATTTACTCCATAACCACTCTATTAAATAGGCCTAGTAATAAACCAGGCGGATGCAGTGGCCGGCGGGCGCATGCATCCTGCATGCATGGCCAGTCAGCCAAGTCCATGCGCCAGCTCCAATGCAGCAACGCAAAAGAAGAGAGCGATTCTTGGGAAAACGAGTAGTTAGTGCAACGGGCCTTATAAACACGAACAACTCACTCTCCCGCTTCCGTCTCTCCCCCCCCCCCCAATTCCTCCCGCTCCCCATCTTCCTCACTCGTCCAGAAAACCCCCGCTCACCTTCTTCCTCACTCGTACTGAAAATGACTCCTCCTCTTCTTCCACTCCTACAGAAATCCCCAGCCCTCCTTCTTCTCCACTCGCACTGCCACTAGGCTCGTCTTTGGCTACTCTCCTCAAACCCGTGAGCTCGGTGCGACACCCACAAGGAAAATGGAGTCGGCTAGCCCCAGCGCCAAGAAGATGAGGCTCCCGGCAGCGGCAACGCCGGTTGTAGATCCCGCACCCGGTAGCGCGGGGATAAGCGGCAAGCCCCTCCCCCACCCCACCCAGATCCGAGTAACCGGTAGAATCTCTGGTGGACCGCATCAGCGATATCCCGGATGTCATCCTTAAGGAGATCATCTCGCTTCTCCCCACCAAGGATTGCTGTCGCACATAAGTCCTCTCAACTCGGTGGCACCCTCTATGGCGCACCGCACCCCTCAATCTGGATTGTCGTTAGATATTTGTCCTTCCTGAATTTGATTTCCTCAGAGCCATCGTCTCCTGTCACCAGCAGGGCCCTGTTCAATGCCTCTGCATCCCGACACGCTACCTACTGTCCATACCCGGCACTGTGGATGCTTGGCTGACATACCTGAATTCAGAAAACTCCAGCAGTTCAAGTTGTACCATTACCACAAAAGTTTCATACCACGAACACACCAAGAATTCATGCCCACACCACTGTTGTCCATCTCGCAATTTTCCTCCTCTCTCCACAGTGCCACCTTCTCCTTGTGCCATCTACCAGATGATTTGGTACAAATGCTTCGACTCCCACTGCTAAAAAAACTTTCGCTTGTGGTGGTTTATCTATCAGAGGCCTCACTGCACAACATCATCCACTCCAGTTGCCCTACCCTGGAGTGCTTGCTGATTGTTTTGGGAGTAGAAATACCTATCAGTTGTCTCCAAATAAAGTCGCCTCAGCTTAAAAGCATGGAATTTGTTTTGAAGGACAGCAGCTCATCATCGAAGATGCCCCCTCACTTCAAAGGTTGCTCCTTGATAATTGTTATAAACCTTCACAAATAATTGTCGTCTCTGCGCCCAAACTAGAGACCTTGGGTGTAATTCGTGACCCGTTTAATGATCACAAGGAGTTGGTGTTTGGCTCCTCACTTTTTTAGGTACCGTATATTATCATCTAGACATTTGTAATCATCAGCTGCATTTTTCATTTGTGCGCATAAGTTTTATATCATCTTGGAGTACACTTTGGGTACTAATATTATGTTATATGCTCAATGAAGAGTTCTTTCATTGATAGCCTATCAACGTTGTTGGATTCTGTCAAGATCTTATATATCAGAATGTTTAGTTTTGACCTGAACATAATTATTTTCTTGCTGCGATGCTTTCGATCTCTGGAGAATTTATATATAGAGGTGATGATTTCATGCACATTGAAAGCCCGTATATATTGTACTAGAATTAACCGTTCAGCTGTCGTTCTTTTGGCATACTCTTTTTTCAGACCTTAACTGTTTTCAATCTTCATGTCTACTTAGGCACAACCACATGGAGCAAGACGTATAACCAATTGGTGGCGTAATAAGCACCAGGATTTTCTCAGATCTCATGACATTCGTTTGAGGACAATAACAATGGAAGGGTATGCAACCAACCAGGCAAACAGAAGCTTTGTCACATTCTTCCTGTTGAATGCGAGGTTACTATTGTCCATGAGGCTCAAGTTTTACCGCAAGAGATTTCTCACGGACAAACACGTTGAAGAGCAAAAAAAGAAGTTTCAGGTGGACAAATGGGATTCTAAACGTGCTCGGCTTCTATTTACAACAAGTTGTAGTCATCCTGAAATTTTTTTTTGCATAGGATGTTGATTTTATGGATCAGACCATCCATTTGTTTGTGACTGCGAAAAAGAGTGGTTGGGTTAGATGTTACTGCTATGTTCAATCTGGGTTTTGTCTAAAAATTTGATGAACAATTAATCCTTGGGATTTTTGTACCATTTGTAAGCTTGAGTTTCATGTTGTTGCCCTCATACTCCCCTCCACCTGCCACTACACTGCCGCATCTTCCATGGTTGTTGTTCATTCCCATCCTAGGCCTCGCCGTCGTTATCCACCTTGGTTCGCTCGCTGTGCCCGCCGCCGTCTGTGTCACATCCCTAGCTTCTGGTTTGCTCTGAGCTAGCTAGTCATGTGTTGCATCATGTTTAAATTTTGCCTAAAATTGAAATGGGGATGTTCAAACCCTAGCATTAAATCAACTCAACTAGGGTGAATTAAAATCTTTTCAATAAACCCAAAAGGTTCCTAAGAAAAGTTCATGATTTCTGGTTAAGGTGGAAACCTCTGCCAAAAATGATGAATATATTCTTAGGTCATTTTTGGATTTTTGAATTCAATCATATTGTATTTGACTTTGGGCATTTAAATATTATAAATAATTTAAATGTTCAAATAAATGTTGGAAATTGTTAAGGGTCACTGAAATAATTCAGAAAGCACCCATAATTGTTTCCAGGATTTTATTAAATGATTTGGTATTTTAAATCAAATCAAAAACAAAATAACAGAAATAGAAAAGAAATAAAAGAGAGAGAGAGAAGGAAGTTACCTGGCGCCACTTACCTGGCCCAGCACGGCCCAGCCCATCTCCACTCCCCCCCCCCTGTCGTCTTCCTCTGCCAGTAGGCAGAGGCGAGGCGTGGCGCGCGCCCGAGAGGCCTCGGCCACCTCCTGCTTCCCCCTGGCCACCTCCTGCTTCCTCCTCGACGCCCCGGAGACGCCACGCACCTCCCTGCCTCTCTCCCTCACTCTCCCGCGTCCTCATCCTCTCCCCTGGACTTCTCTCTCACTCGCCCGAATGGAGCCGCCACCACCGACGAGCTCCCTCGCGGCCACCGCCACCCCCTAGCCTCGCCGATACGCTCCAAAGCTCCGCCGGTCCTCCCTCTTCCTCCTCACCAAGACGGAAGGCGCCGGAAGCCCTGGATGGGGCCAGCTTCGCCATTCCCCTCCTCGGCCACCGCGGATCGCCGCCGTCAAATTCGTCCCCGTCCGGCCTCCCTCAAGCTCGCCGTCCACCTCTACAGGGTCTACGTGAGCTCTCCGTCCGTTTCCCCCTCTCTGTTTCGTCGTTCGCGCGCCGTAGCTAGGTTATCCACCAAGACCGAAACCCCATCGCCGCCGGCCATGGCGCCGCCGTGGCCAGGGCCACCGCAGCCCGCGCCTGAGCACGTCACCGTGCTCGGTGAACCCCCAGGAGCACGTAGCCCTCCTCGTTTACTCCTCTAGTGCGCCGTAGCTTCGCCACCGTTCGCGCCCGAACTCCGGCCACCGCGGAAGTGCTCGCCGCCGTCGTCTCCGGCCACCCCGCGGCCCCTCGTGCAGCCAGCTAGGTGCGGCCGTGTACGGGCTACCTTCTGGTGGCCTTCGCGCGTCCAGCCGCCGCCCGTAGCGCAACCCCGGTGAACATCCGCCGCGTTTCGGGTCGCCGCCGGCCGAACTCCGGTGGCCAGTGACGTGGCGCTGTCATTAGCCACTAATGACGCACTAACCAACCCCCTAGGCCACTGACTGTGGGCCCCACCCCTGGTCAAACCCCAGTCAGCGCTGGGTTTGACCGGGATTAGGTCCTGTGTCACTGACGTGTGGCCCCCACACGTCAGGTTTGACCCGAGCCAGCCCAGTTGACCCTGCTGACGTCACCGTGACGTGGTGCTGACGCCATAATTCATTTCTGGATTTATATTATTCAGGAAATTCCAGAAAATTGCTAAAAACTTCTAAAAATCATAGAAATTCAACCGTAACTCCAAATTAAATAATTTATATATGAAAAATTATCAGAAAAATTCAAGGAATCCATCTGTACCACTTTCATGCATGTTAGAACAACTTATAGCTGCTGTTTAGCACAAATCAATTAAATGGCATTTGAATAATCACATATGGAGTTTGAATTTGAATCTTGTATTCAAACCAACTTCATTTAATCTGTTGCTAGTTGCATTAGCCCAAAACACATTCATTTTGCCATGTCATGATCATGCATCATATTGTGCATTGCATTGATTGTGTTCCCTTCTGTGTTGCCGGTATTTGTCCCCTCTCGATAGACGTGATACCGATGATGTGATCGTTGACACTGATGAAGACTCAATGTTATCTTCAGAAGTGCCAGGCAAGCAAAACCCCCTTGTTCATTCCGATAAAATCCCACTCTCTCGCTCCTGCTCTCTTTTACTGCATTAGGACAACATCGATTCATCTGTTACTTGCTGCGGTAGCTGAACCCCTTTATCCTTTGCATGACCTGTCATTGCCACAGTAAATAGATGAAACCCACTAGCATGAGTAGGAGTTGTTTGAGCCCTGTTGTGCCTACTCATTCATGTTTGTTTGTCATGCCTGCTACTGCTTAGAGTTGAGTCGGGTCTGATTCATCGGGGATGAATCAGAGGTGTGTGAACATGTCCTACTGTGTGTGAGCTAAGTGTGTGAACACGATTTGGTAAAGGTAGCGGTGAGAGGCCATGTAGGAGTACATGGTGGGTTGTCTCATTGCAGCCGTCCTCAGGAACTGAGTTCTGTGTTTGTGATCCATGATTCAGCTACTACCACGCATTGGGCCCGAAACCAATGGACCCTCTCGGCTTCTTAATCACCCTTGTCCTCTGTCCAGGAGTTGCAAGTAGTTTCTGGTGTTTGTAGTATGCTGGAGGCCGTGCGCAGCGCTGACCGTAGGGGTGGGCTGTGATGCGGTAGGCACGTGGCCGGGTATACCGGGCGCCCGTTTGGTGTCACGGAACCCTGTTCACATCGTTTGGGGCTGTGAGCGAAACTCCGGCCGGATCTCCTCATGGATGGAACCCGAATAGGCGATAAACCTGGACTAGAGACTTGAGTGTTTAGGCAGGCCGTGGCCGACACCCACGTTGGGCTTCCGCTTGAAGGTTGCCGAGTACATGTCGTGTAAACGGCGGTAAGTGGTGAGAGCGTGTGTGAAGAAGTACACCCCTGCAGGGTTAATATATCTATTCGAATAGCCGTGTCCGCGGAAAAGGACTTCTGGGTTGCTTATATCAGTTCATAGACAAGTGAAAGTGGATACTCTAAAATACGCAAGATAAGCGTGAGTGCTATGGATGGCGTTCTCGTAGGGAGACGGGAGCGGATCCATAGTGGTGTATTGATATGGTGAATATGTGGACTCGTGTGCGCCACCTCAAAAGAGTTACTTGCAGTCGTAGTTCAGGATAGCCACCGAGTCAAAGCTGGCTTGCTGCAGTTAAACCCCACCATCCCCTTTGTTGATAATGATGCATATGTAGTTAGTTCTGATGTAAGTCTTGCTGGGTACATTTGTACTCACGTTTGCCTATTTTATGTTTTTGCAGAGAGACTTCGGTCTCACTAGTAGTTTCGCGTGGACTTCGACGTTTAGCTTGTTACCTCAGCTACGATCTTGTGCCTCGGCAGGATCTGGTAGATAGTCAGGCTTCTCAGCCTTTTTCATTTATAGATGTCTGTACTCAGACATGATAGCTTCCGCTTGTGCTTTGATTTGTATGCTCTGATTGTTGGGTCATGAGACCCATGTTTGTAATATCTCGCTCCTCGGAGCCTATTGAATAATTACTTGAGTCGTAGAGTCATGTTGTGATGCCATGTTGTATTTGCACATATCGAGCATATTGTGTGTATGTTATTGAAATGCTTGGTATGTGTGGGATCTGACCATCTAGTTGTTTATCTTTAGTAGCCTCTCTTACGGGGAAATGTCTCCTAGTGTTTCCACCGAGCCATGGTAGCTTGCTACTGCTCCGGAACACTTAGGCTGGCCGGCATGTGTCCTTCTTCGTTCCTGTGTCTGTCCCTTCGGGGAAATGTCACGCGATGAATACCGGAGTCCTGTTAGCCCGCTACAGCCCGGTTCACCGGAGTCCTGCTAGCCCAGTGCTACAGCCTGGATTCACTCGCTGATGACCGACACGTTCGATGCTGGGTCATGGATGCCTGTCCCTGTAAGTCTGTGCCACTTTGGGTTTACGACTAGCCATGTCAGCCCGGGCTCCTTATCATATGGATGCTAGCGACACTGTCATATACGTGTGCCAAAAGGCGCAAACGGTCCCGGGCAAAGGTAAGGCGACACCCGTGGGAATACCGTGCGTGAGGCCGCAAAGTGATATGAGGTGTTACATGCTAGATCGATGTGGCATTGAGTCGGGGTCCTGACAGCGTTGGTATCAGAGCTTGACTGCCTGTAGGATTACCAAGCCAAACTGGTCGAAGTTGAGTCTAGAAATTCTTTAGTTATATAAGGGAATTGATTGTGGGATGGAACGTAAGGCTCTTTTTACTCCTTATACCTTATGCCTTCTGATCTGAGTCATCTTATCTTTCCTACGGGGATTAAGAACTAGGCTATCTCTTCTTTCTATCAGGATCACGTGTTACTAATCCGTAGACTTATAGATTGTTGGACTTAAGCCTCGTTTCAGTTTCTACTACTTCTGTATGTTAATTATTGATCTCGAGACCTTGATATTGTGCTTCTGAGTGGTTATGCCACCATTTTTGTGAATGTCTCAAGTCTTTTCTGAGCATTTACAGCCGTTATGCTGTCCGAGTCATTCCAGGTTTCTAAATAGTCTGATGCATTTGCAAAATCCTTTCCCTCTGGTTTCGATGCTCCTTTATGCCAGCTCAATCACACTAATTGTTGAGTTGAGGTATTCTACTGCCTCGACCTTTATGTTGGAATAATTATTATGACCCTAGGTGTCTCAGGGGATCATCTAGTGGTCTAGCCATGATCTGTGTTCCCAGTGTGATGATTCTGGCCTTTATTCTCGGAAGCATCCCGTGATGCTACTTAGTAGTAGGTATTCTATTTCTGGGTTTTGAACCCAAGATTCACTCTACTTACTTCATGTTGATAGTGCTTGCTAGTTCCTTCAGGATAATAGTAACCTTTGCGATAGTCCTCGAGGTTCATGGTACATCCTTCTTCCAATTACCATGAATCATTCTTGGCAGGAGTTCTTCTGAACCAAAAGATGACAACAAGAGCGCTCTCGATGAGTTCTCCATGCTATATTGTGACTCTGCCAGCTCAACCTTACTGCATGGGTTATCCGGAAGAATTATGTTGAACTTGGTTCGACATACTAATTTATGCATCCACAACTCAGAAAGTTATATGTTCCTTTGAGTTATCCCTCTTTAGTTGTCTACTGACCTTCGTCTATCAATTGATAGTCAAGAGTATGCGTGCGTTCGTTTATCGATGCCTATTACTCTTGTGGTCCGTCAAGCCATTCTATCGCGGAATGATAGGAGAAACAAACTCCAGTACCTCTTCCATATCTAGGATTGGGTCAAAGCAATTGTGCTCCGCAGATCAAAATGCCAGCCCAGCTTTTGATTCTGTTCTACCCTGAAGTATTATCGTCCTTATGTCAGGATTTTCATGAGGATTGCACCGGCTCTTGTGAATTCTTGATGTAGTGATACTTCTCGCCATCATTATTCATCCCTCGGTTCCGTGTTGTCGCAACCGGAATGCTGACAAGTGAATCGTGATGTGTGAATTCAATACTCCTAGCAACCTTGTTGCTTGGTAGTTAATGGACAATAATTTCATTCTTAGCGTGTTGGTTTTGAATCATCATTCTAAGGTTGATCATGCTACCTAGTCCTTGTTCTCGGTGCACTCCTCGATCGATTAGTTAGGATTATTTCAAATCTTCGCTCTATTGATCATATCGTCTTGCCTCAAAAAGCAAGATTGTTCTCGAGCTTAGTAACATATCGGTGGTTCGTGATTTTTCGAAGATCTTCTCGGAAGTATTACCAGGTTGTCACCTGACCGCTGTGTTGAGCTCGTGATCAAGTTGGTTTCTTGTGAACCACCTTCTCTCCAAGAATCGGTGTTAGATATCCCTGAGCTAGTTGGTTAAGCTAGACAACAACTTGGAGAATTGGAAGATAAAAGCTTGCCTAACTTAGTTCGTTCCAAAGGGATATTATTGTGTAGAGTGTGTTGAAGAAAGATGATATCTTCATCGATTGGTCCCTGTGATCAGTTGCTGGACCTATTGTCTTATCAATCCCTTGATTTGAGTGTGGGCTATCGTCAAATCAAATCAGTACCAACGATGCTCGTAATGTCGTCTTACTCGTGGTTGACCCCTCGAGCATACACCATTACATCTTTGGTCTGACCAATGCTATCACCGTGTTCACTTGATGGTGGAAGTCCAGTGATATGGAAATTCCGATGAGTTGCTGTTGAGCCCATCAGTAGCATTTTGTCTCCCCCCATGAATCATGTTGAACTTCAACCTAGTGTTGAAAACTTGTGTAAGCATTTCTTCGTGTTTCGTTCATGAAGCATATGTTTGGATGAAAGTAGTGACTTCCCCTAATTCATGTGCATCTGATGCAAGTTGCCATCATGAATTCGAGGAAGATTGTTTTGTTTCCTTGGAATCATCCCAAATCAGTCATGCACACGTGCGAAGTATTCTGTGGTCTGGAGACTTGCAACCTTCATTCCATATGTGTATCCTAGCTCACCAAGCCACTGACTGATTTGTTCAAGGAGAAGGAGTATCTTCATAAGAGCTAATCCGGACTTATGAAAGAACTTCGATACCCTCGTTGATGGTTCCCCCTCCTGAACTCGGTAGTGTTTTATTATAAGACTACTATGTGGTCATGCTTGTCTGGGACAACGTGTTCACATGTGTGTAGCAGAACCAGCTCATGTTTTGGAGCTTACTATCGTAGTTCATTCCCCGAGAATCTCGCAACGTCATCTCGTCGATTTGTGTTGCAAACTTTCGTTTTTCTTCCTAGACTCGATGAGTCTGGAATATCCTGACACCAACCAGATCTGAATCTCAGGCAGATATGATGGTTTGGAACATTTTCCAAGAACTATAATATCGATCCCTTGGAAACCGGTAAAGTGGATGTCGTGGCCAACACACCCAGCCGGAAGACCTGTTATTATAATATCTTGATTGAGGAAGTTGGCCACCTCCCCATAAGGATTTCGTAGGATTTACCTCCCTAGTTGTTCCTTATGGATTCTTGTGCTCCCGAAGTCCGACCTTTACTTGATGTTCTAGATATCAAACCATATCTATGAATGGGTTACACTAGCACATCAAGGAGAACATTAGAAGCGGAGTGCTAAATGTCTCTCGGTCGATCATCCAGATTTTATTTCCTTGGCCCCGCCAAGGGTGAAATCTGAGAAGGTGTTATCTTCCTTTGCATCTGCATCCTCCATCACCATTCATCATGGCAGTAAGTTGTGTTACCGGACCCTTGACACGGATGTTGGTAAAACCTTGATGATTATGGAATTGCTCAAGTTCTTGAGAGCACGCGCAAGTGCTAGGTTTGATCGTCGGCATTAACTGTATAGCGCTCTCAGTTTCCTCAGTTATGCTATAACCATTCCAATAGTGGGATAACTCTCTATTGTTGAGCCTCTCCCCAGTTACTAGAATCATTCCCATCATTTGCATTTTGTTCCCAGTTTGCACCGCCAATGTGCCATTCTACCATGGGTCTCTTCCATTTCCGGTGATAAGCAAATTCATCCATTACGTTGTCTTCAACAAGGTAATCCACATCATCCAAGTCCGAGTATGCCATTCTACCGACCCCCTCCAAATGATCGCTCGAGAATTGTCTCAGGCTGGTTTAAAGAGTTTCAATGATCTATGAATCAAAGGTAATTCTTTTTGCCACTTAAGGGGATATTTCTACGAGTCACCTTCCCTAAGGTGCCTCGTTGTGATTTCATGGCAACTCAACCCCTCGCTACGTTGACAATCGATTACCACCTTCTTAAGCGTGAAATTGTTGTCTACCTAGTGAACCTTCGTCATCCGTTTCTTTCCACCCCTCTTGATGTGTATCTCGTGTCTCAACCCGAGAGATGGTCCTATGTCTCATTCCGTGAGTTGTTCGATCTTCGAGAAGATCGACCCTTCTAGAGTCTCCTTCTTCCCTCCATGTCATGTTGACAGGATTTCTCAAGGCAAGACTTCAAGACAATGATGGTGAATGAATCAACGTTCAATTGAAGTGCACCCTGGATCGTGGAGATTATGCTAGTCTGCGTTACCCCTTCACCTTACCCTACGCTTGAATCTCGAGACGAAATTCTTGTTTAGTGGGGGTGAGTTGTCACATCCCTAGCTTCTGGTTTGCTCTGAGCTAGCTAGTCATGTGTTGCATCATGTTTAAATTTTGCCTAAAATTGAAATGGGGATGTTCAAACCCTAGCATTAAATCAACTCAACTAGGGTGAATTTAAATCTTTTCAATAAACCCAAAAGGTTCCTAAGAAAAGTTCATGATTTCTGGTTAAGGTGGAAACCTCTGCCAAAAATGATGAATATATTCTTAGGTCATTTTTGGATTCTTGAATTCAATCATATTGTATTTGACTTTGGGCATTTAAATATTATAAATAATTTAAATGTTCAAATAAATGTTGGAAATTGTTAAGGGTCACTGAAATAATTCAGAAAGCACCCATAATTGTTTCCAGGATTTTATTAAATGATTTGGTATTTTAAATCAAATCAAAAACAAAATAACAGAAATAGAAAAGAAATAAAAGAGAGAGAGAGAAGGAAGTTACCTGGCGCCACTTACCTGGCCCAGCACGGCCCAGCCCATCTCCACTCCCCCCCCCTGTCGTCTTCCTCTGCCAGTAGGCAGAGGCGAGGCGTGGCGCGCGCCCGAGAGGCCTCGGCCACCTCCTGCTTCCCCCTGGCCACCTCCTGCTTCCTCCTCGACGCCCCGGAGACGCCACGCACCTCCCTGCCTCTCTCCCTCACTCTCCCGCGTCCTCATCCTCTCCCCTGGACTCTCTCTCTCACTCGCCCGAACGGAGCCGCCGCCACCGACGAGCTCCCTCGCGGCCACCGCCACCCCCTAGCCTCGCCGATGCGCTCCAAAGCTCCGCCGGTCCTCCCTCTTCCTCCTCACCAAGACGGAAGGCGCCGGAAGCCCTGGATGGGGCCAGCTTCGCCGTTCCCCTCCTCGGCCACCGCGGATCGCCGCCGTCAAATTCGTCCCCATCCGGCCTCCCTCAAGCTCGCCGTCCACCTCTACAGGGTCTACGTGAGCTCTCTGTCCGTTTCCCCCTCTCTGTTTCGTCGTTCGCGCGCCGTAGCTAGGTTATCCACCAAGACCGAAACCCCATCGCCGCCGGCCATGGCGCCGCCGTGGCCAGGGCCACCGCAGCCCACGCCTGAGCACGTCACCGTGCTCGGTGAACCCCGAGGAGCATGTAGCCCTCCTCGTTTACTCCTCTAGTGCGTCGTAGCTTCGCCACCGTTCGTGCCCGAACTCCGGCCACCGCGGAAGTGCTCGCCGCCGTCATCTCCGGCCACCCCGCGGCCCCTCGTGCAGCCAGCTAGGTGCGGCCGTGTACGGGCTACCTTCTGGTGGCCTTCGCGCGTCCAGCCGCCGCCCGTAGCGCAACCCCGGTGAACATCCGCCGCGTTTCGGGTCGCCGCCGGCCGAACTCCGGTGGCCAGTGACGTGGCGCTGTCATTAGCCACTAATGACGCACTAACCAACCCCCTAGGCCACTGACTGTGGGCCCCACCCCTGGTCAAACCCCAGTCAGCGATGGGTTTGACCGGGATTAGGTCCTGTGTCACTGACGTGTGGCCCCCACACGTCAGGTTTGACCCGAGCCAGCCCAGTTGACCCTGCTGACGTCACCGTGACGTGGTGCTGACGCCATAATTCATTTCTGGATTTATATTATTCAGGAAATTCCAGAAAATTGTAAAAACTTCTAAAAATCATAGAAATTCAACCGTAACTCCAAATTAAATAATTTATATATGAAAAATTATCAGAAAAATTCAAGGAATCCATCTGTACCACTTTCATGCATGTTAGAATAACTTATAGCTGCTGTTTAGCACAAATCAATTAAATGGCATTTGAATAATCACATATGGAGTTTGAATTTGAATCTTGTATTCAAACCAACTTCATTTAATCTGTTGCTAGTTGCATTAGCCCAAAACACATTCATTTTGCCATGTCATGATCATGCATCATATTGTGCATTGCATTGATTGTGTTCCCTTCTGTGTTGCCGGTATTTGTCCCCTCTCGATAGACGTGATACCGATGATGTGATCGTTGACACTGATGAAGACTCAATGTTATCTTCAGAAGTGCCAGGCAAGCAAAACCCCCTTGTTCATTCCGATAAAATCCCACTCTCTCGCTCCTGCTCTCTTTTACTGCATTAGGACAACAACGATTCATCTGTTACTTGCTGCGGTAGCTGAACCCCTTTATCCTTTGCATGACCTGTCATTGCCACAGTAAATAGATGAAACCCACTAGCATGAGTAGGAGTTGTTTGAGCCCTGTTGTGCCTACTCATTCATGCTTGTTTGTCATGCCTGCTACTGCTTAGAGTTGAGTCGGGTCTGATTCATCCGGGATGAATCAGAGGTGTGTGAACATGTCCTACGTGTGTGAGCTAAGTGTGTGAACACGATTTGGTAAAGGTAGCGGTGAGAGGCCATGTAGGAGTACATGGTGGGTTGTCTCATTGCAGCCGTCCTCAGGAACTGAGTTCTGTGTTTGTGATCCATGATTCAGCTACTACCACGCATTGGGCCCGAAACCAATGGACCCTCTCGGCTTCTTAATCACCCTTGTCCTCTGTCCAGGAGTTGCAAGTAGTTTCTGGTGTTTGTAGTATGCTGGAGGCCGTGCGCAGCGCTGACCGTAGGGGTGGGCTGTGATGCGGTAGGCACGTGGCCGGGTATACCGGGCGCCCGTTTGGTGTCACGGAACCCTGTTCACATCGTTTGGGGCTGTGAGCGAAACTCCGGCCGGATCTCCTCATGGATGGAACCCGAATAGGCGATAAACCTGGACTAGAGACTTGAGTGTTTAGGCAGGCCGTGGCCGACACCCACGTTGGGCTTCCGCTTGAAGGTTGCCGAGTACATGTCGTGTAAACGGCGGTAAGTGGTGAGAGCGTGTGTGAAGAAGTACACCCCTGCAGGGTTAATATGATCTATTCGAATAGCCGTGTCCGCGAAAAAGGACTTCTGGGTTGCTTATATCAGTTCATAGACAAGTGAAAGTGGATACTCTAAAATACGCAAGATAAGCGTGAGTGCTATGGATGGCGTTCTCGTAGGGAGACGGGAGCGGATCCATAGTGGTGTATTGATATGGTGAATATGTGGACTCGTGTGCGCCACCTCAAAGAGTTCGCTTGCAGTCATAGTTTAGGATAGCCACCGAGTCAAAGCTGGCTTGCTGCAGTTAAACACCATCCCCCCTTTGTTGATAATGATGCATATGTAGTTAGTTCTGATGTAAGTCTTGCTGGGTACATTTGTACTCACGTTTGCCTATTTTATGTTTTTGCAGAGAGACTTCGGTCTCACTAGTAGTTTCGCGTGGACTTCGACGTTTAGCTTGTTACCTCAGCTACGATCTTGTGCCTCGGCAGGATCTGGTAGATAGTCAGGCTTCTCAGCCTTTTTCATTTATAGATGTCTGTACTCAGACATGATAGCTTCCGCTTGTGCTTTGATTTGTATGCTCTGATTGTTGGGTCATGAGACCCATGTTTGTAATATCTCGCTCCTCGGAGCCTATTGAATAAATTACTTGAGTCGTAGAGTCATGTTGTGATGCCATGTTGTATTTGCACATATCGAGCATATTGTGTGTATGTTATTGAAATGCTTGGTATGTGTGGGATCTGACCATCTAGTTGTTTATCTTTAGTAGCCTCTCTTACGGGGAAATGTCTCCTAGTGTTTCCACCGAGCCATGGTAGCTTGCTACTGCTCCGGAACACTTAGGCTGGCCGGCATGTGTCCTTCTTCGTTCCTGTGTCTGTCCCTTCGGGGAAATGTCACGCGATGAATACCGGAGTCCTGTTAGCCCGCTACAGCCCGGTTCACCGGAGTCCTGCTAGCCCAGTGCTACAGCCTGGATTCACTCGCTGATGACCGACACGTTCGATGCTGGGTCATGGATGCCTGTCCCTGTAAGTCTGTGCCACTTTGGGTTTACGACTAGCCATGTCAGCCCGGGCTCCTTATCATATGGATGCTAGCGACACTGTCATATACGTGTGCCAAAAGGCGCAAACGGTCCCGGGCTAAGGTAAGGCGACACCCGTGGGAATACCGTGTGTGAGGCCGCAAATTGATATGAGGTGTTACATGCTAGATCGATGTGGCATTGAGTCGGGGTCCTGACAGTCTGGCGTTGTCAACATGGTCAAGAACCAAGAGGAATTAGGAGATGACTGTACGTCGAGAGGCTAACAGTAGGGACCCACCAGGGTCATTGCATTTCGCAAGTAGGTGCCTCGTTATTACAAGCCAAAAAAATACTTCCTCCTAATTGTTTGACAACTAGGTCCCACACCATTGTCAATGTAGTCAATAAACGAGAAAATTACACAATGAGTGGATAACACCAGGGACCCGGTAGCTCGCCCAGTTGTTTTTTAGTTTCAGAGACGGAGCTCAACTGCATGCTGTGCGGGGGCTGTGGCCCGTCTAGCCCACGCTTACGCTTTTATTTAAGCACATGACGAGAACAGTTGATATATTTTATCTTTCTGAAAATGGCTAGCCCAGTTCTTTTTTTTAGAGAATACCAAAACCGAGGCCTACTTGCTTTTCTCAGCCCTGCTGGGATGCAAATCTTTCAAGACGAGGAGGGATGTAAGTAGTAAGAAATGGGCTTCCCTAGAAAATGACTGAAATTTTGTGATTAAAAGAGTTCGGACCCCACCAAAATATGCAAAATTTCGTTGAATTTTTTAGCGTGCCCAGCATATATGGTCTGTCATGCTAATAAAAAGAATATGGGCTTCAAATATCCTTAGGAATTAGCAAATGGGCTGTAAATTATTGAAAATAACGGCTAATGGGCTGTATGCTGTTTTCCACAGATTTGGAGGCTGAGTTCTGGGCCTACTAGGTTGACGATGACGCTGTCCTAAAAAAATTGACGCGTAAGCAAGGCTTTGTCAATCGTCAACACAGAGCAGTGACTGTTGGATGTCCATCCAATGGTCGCCGTGCTTCTTCAATCTCTGATCTTCCTGCTCCAGCCGCCCAAACCAGCGCCGGCGGGACTGCCTGCTCCCTCCTTCCGTGGTTGGCTATGCTGTCGCCAGGCCATCCCTCTACCCACCCACACATCCTGTTATTTTCCGGCGACGTCAGCCTCACCCCGCAGCCGATCAGTCAGCGCTCATACTCCCGTCAGCATGGGCATCCAATGTGGTGGATTCGCCGGCTCTGGGTCGATCCCTTCCTGGGCCTTGATACGTCTCCAACGTATCTATAATTTATAAAGCATTCATGCTATTATATTATCTGTTCTGAATAATTATGGGCTTTATTATCCACTTTTATATTACTTTTGGGACTAACCTATTAACCGGAGGCCCAGCCCATATTGTTGTTTTATTGCCTATTTCAGTGTTTCGAAGAAAAGGAATATCAAATGGAGTCCAAACGGAATGAAACCTTCGGGAAGCGTGATTTTTGGGACGAACATGATCTGGGAGACTTGGAGTACGAGCCAGGGAAGCTTCGAGGAGGCTAGGAGATAGGAGGGCGCCCCCCCCCCTACTGGGTGCGCCCCCTATCTCCTGGGCCCCTCGAGCACCCCCCGACCGACTTCTTTCACCTATATAATCCCATATACCCTAAAAACATCGAAGGAGAAGATAGATCGGGAGTTCCGCCGCCGCAAGCCTCTGTAGCCACCAAAAACCTCTCGAGATCCCGTTCCGGCACCCAGCCGGAGGGGGAACCCATCACCGGTTGCCATCTTCATCATCCTGGCGCTCTCCATGACGAGGAGGGACTAGTTCACCCTCGAGGCTGAGGGTATGTACCAGTAGCTATGTGTTTGATCTCTCTCTCTCGTGTTCTCTCTATGGCACGATCTTGATGTATCGCGAGCTTTGCTATTATAGTTGGATCTTATGATGTTTCTCCCCCTCTACTCTCTTGTAATGGATTGAGTTTTCTCTTTGAAGTTATCTTATTGGATTGGGTCTTTAAGGATTTGCGAACACTTGATGTATGCCTTGTCGTGCTTATCTGTGGTGACAATGGGATATTCACGTGATCCACTTGATGTATGTTTTGGTGATCAACTTGTGGGTTCCGCCCATGAACCTATGCATAGGGGTTGGCACACGTTTTCGTCTTGACTCTCCGGTAGAAACTTTGGGGCACTCTTTGAAGTACTTTGTGTTGATTGAATAGATGAATCTGAGATTGTGTGATACATATCGTATAATCATGCCCATGGATACTTGAGGTGACAATGGAGTATCTAGGTGACATTAGGGTTTTGGTTGATTTGTGTCTTAAGGTGTTATTCTAGTATGAACTCTATGATAGATTGAACGGAAAGAATAGCTTCATGTTATTTTACTACGAACTGTTGACTAGATAGAAGAGAAAGGATAACTTTGAGGTGGTTTCATACCCTACCATAATCTCTTCGTTTGTTCTCCGCTATTAGTGTCTTTGGAGTGAGTCTTTGTTGCATGTTGAGGGATAGTTATGTGATCCAATTATGTTATTATTGTTGAGAGAACTTGCACTAGTGAAAGTATGAACCTTAGGCCTTGTTTCCTACCATTGCAATACCATTTACGCTCACTTTTACCACTTGTTACCTTGCTGTTTTTATAATTTCATATTACAAATACCTTTATCTACCATCCATATTGCACTTGTATCACCATCTCTTCACCGAACTAGTGCACCTATACAATCTACCATTGTATTAGGTATGTTGGGGACACAAGAGACTCTTTGTTATTTGGTTGCAGGGTTGCTTGAGACAGACCATCTTCATCCTACGCCTCCCATGGATTGATAAACCTTAGGTCATCCACTTGAGGGAAATTTGCTACTGTCCTACAAACCTCTGCACTTGGAGGCCCAACAACGTCTACAAGAAGAAGGTTGTGTAGTAGACATCAAGCTCTTTTCTGGCGCCGTTGCCGGGGAGGTGAGTGCTTGAAGGTATATCTTTAGATCTTGCAATCGAATCTTTTTGTTTCTTGTTTTATCACTAGTTTAGTCTATAAAAGAAAACTACAAAAAAATGGAATTGAGTTTGTCTCATATGCTTCATCTTTTTAATATCTTCCGTGAGAATGATGGAAAGGAAAATTGTGCTCAAGCGCTAGAAGAAGAAATCTATAAAATGTTTGGCACTAAATCTTTGAATGATGAGCATGATTGCAATGTTGTTAGTATGAATTCTTTGAATACCCATGATGCTAATGATATGCAAAGCCACAAGCTTGGGGATGCTATGTTTGATGAATATGATATTTTTTGTCCCCCAAGTTTTGATGAGAAAATTTATTTTGACGATAGCATGCCTCCTATTTATGATGATTATATTGATGAAAGTGGGTTTGGAAGAGTGTCAACTTTAGGTAGTATTGATCTCACTATTTTGGAGGATGTTGAATCTTATTGTGATGAATATGAAAGTGGGTTTGGAAGAGTGTCAACTTTATTTAGTGATGAATCCACTATTTCGGAAGAGGTTCCAATTGATTATGAGAACAAAGTTCCTATCTATGATGATTATTGCGATGAATTGTATGCTATTAAGAATAATGATAACCATGAAACTTGTCATCATTATTTTAGTTTTCAATTGTATTATGCTTCACTTGATAGTTATTTTGTTGAGTTTGCTCCCACTACTATTGATGAGAATAAAATTTCTTATGTGGAGAGTAGTAAAATTTCTATGCAAGTAGATCATGAAAATAATGCTTTAGATGCTGGTTATATTTTTGAAATCATTCATAATGCTACTGAAAATTATTATGGGGGAGGAACATATGCTTGTAGGAATTGCAATAATGTCAAGTTTCCTCTCTATGTGTTGAAAATTTTAAAGTTATGCTTGTTTTACCTTCCTATGCTAGTTGATTATTGTTCCCATAAATTGTTTGCTCACAAAATCCCTATGCATAGGAAGTGGGTTAGACTTAAATGTGCTAGTCGTATTCTTCATGATGCTCTCTTTATGTTTCAATTCTTATCTTTTATGTGAGCATCATATCATCATGCCTAGCTAAAAAGGCATTAAAGAAAAGTGCTTGTTGGGAGGCAACCCAACTTTATTTTTGTCCTTTGCTTTTGTTCCTGTTTAGTAATAAATAATTCATCTAGCCTCTGGTTGGATGTGGTTTCATGTTTTAATTAGTGTTTGTGCCAAGTAGGACCTTTGGGAAGACTTGGGTGAAGTCTTTATGATCATGCTGTAAAAAATAGAAACTTTAGCGCTCACGAGATTTGCTGCCATGTTTTTACTGGAGAGTACTTTTAGGTTGATTCTTTTTTAATACGATTAATAGACAAATTCCTCAGGTCCACCAATTTATTTCAGAATTTTTGGGGTTCCAGAAGTATACGTTTGATACAGATTACTACAGACTGTTCTGTTTTTGACAGATTCTGTTTTCATTGTGTTGTTTGCTTATTTTGATGAATCTATGAGTAGTATCGGAGGGTATAAACCATAGAGAAGTTGGAATACAGTAGGTTTAACACCAATATGAATTTAGAATGAGTTCACAACAGTACCTAAATTGTGGTTTTATTTTTCTTATACTAACGGAGCTTACGAGTTTTGGTTTGAGTTTTGTGTTGTGAAGTTTTCAAGTTTTGGGTAAAGATTTGATGGACTATGGAATAAGGAGTGGCAAGAGCCTAAGCTTGGGGATTCCCAAGGTATCCCAAGGTAATATTCAAGGACAACCAAGCAACTAAGCTTGGGGATGCCCCGGAAGGCATCCCCTCTTTCGTCTTCGTGCATCGGTAACTTTACTTGAAGCTATATTTTTATTCACCACATGATACGTGTTTTTCTTGGAGCGTCATTTTATTTTGTTAGTATTTGCCTGATGTTATTTAGAATAATGTTTTGCATCTCTATTTTCAATAAAAAATGTCAAGGATAGCCTTTACCATGCTTATTTTGCTAGTATACATGTTGCTGTTTCAAAACAGAAAATTTACCGCTGTTGCAAAAATTCCCTAGAAAAGTCAGAGAGTGATATAATGTTGAATCGTTTTGCATAATGAGCTCTGATAAATATTCTAGAGTGTAGTATTGTTCTCATAATTTTTGGAGTTAGGGAAGTATGATGAATCTTGCATTCTTTACAGACTATACTGTTTTGGCAGATTGCTGTTATGTTTGCATTGTTTGCATATGTTTGCTTGTTTAATGATTCTATTTGATGATAGGAGTATTAAATATGCAGAGAAATTTAGTATGCAATGTTGAATAATAATTTTAGTGATTTGTTACAGTAGAAAATGATAAGGTTTTGCATTGGTTTATACTAACTTATCTCACGAGTTCTTGTTGAGTTTGGTGTGGATGAAGCTTTCGAGATTTAGGAAACCAACATATAAAAGGAATTAAGGAGACATAAAAGCTCAAGCTTGGGGATGCCCAAGGCACCCCAAGATAATATTTCAAGAAGTCTCAAGCATCCAAGCTTGGGGATGCCCCGTTAGGCATCCCACCTTTCTTCTTCAATAATTGTCGGTTAGTATCAGTTGAACCTAAGTTTTTGCTTCTTCACATGAGTTGTGCTATCCTTGCAATGTCATTTTATTTGTTTTGCTTGCTTTTTGAATACAATACCAAGATCTGAAATTATTAAATGAGAGAGAGTCTTCATATAGCTACATAATTATTTAACTACTAATTGATCTTCACTTATGTCTTGTTGGAGTAGTTTGTCATTTACTCGTGTGCTTCACTTATATCCTATGAGTAAATGGTTGAATGAGTTGAATGTCATAAATCTGAAATTATATCTCTCTCATTTGCTTATCCCATGGGGAGTAATGACTTCACATCTAAGAAGTAGAGGTTGTAAATTTATTGAAGGTTAGCAAGCATTGTATTGGTCATTTGAACAATTCATGAAAGAATATTGAAGGAAGAGAGATTTCGCATATAAATATACTATCTTAGACATCTTTTATAATTGTGAGCACTCATTAAGTATGACATGCTAAAGAGTTTATGTTGGACAAGGAAGATAACGTAATGGGTTATGTTTTCTCACATCATAGTTAAAGTATATTGTCATGGATCATTCAAACATGTTGAGTTTGCCTTTCCCCTCATGCTAGCCAAAATTCCTTGCACCAAGAAGAGATACTACTTGTGCTTCCAAATATCCTTAAACCCAGTTTTTGCCATGAGAGTCCACCATACCTACCTATTGATTGAGTAAGATCCTTCAAGTAAGTTGTCATCGGTGCATGCAATAAAAATTTCTCTCTAAATATGTATGATCTATTAGTGTGAAGAAAATAAGCTTTATACGATCTTGTTATGGAAGCAATAAAAGCGATGGACTGCATAATAAAGGTCCATATACAAGTGGCAATATAAAGTGACGTTCTTTTGCATTAAGATTTTATGCATCCAACCATAAAAGCGCATGACAACCTCTGCTTCCCTCTGCGAATGGCCTATCTTTTACTTTATGTCTTTTACTTTATGCAAGAGTCAAGGTGATCTTCACCTTTCCCTTTTTCATTTTATCCTTTGGCAAGCACCTCGTGTTGGAAAGATCCTGATGTATATATCCAATTGGATGTAAGTTAGCATGAACTATTATTGTTCAC
The DNA here is from genome assembly GCF_018294505.1 of Triticum aestivum. Classification (NCBI taxonomy): domain Eukaryota; kingdom Viridiplantae; phylum Streptophyta; class Magnoliopsida; order Poales; family Poaceae; genus Triticum; species Triticum aestivum. Next base: position 544,981,712 of record NC_057807.1, read on the forward strand.
ATCACGCAAAGGTGAATATGTTGGGAGGCAACACTATAAACCCCTATCTTTCTCAGTGTCTGATTAAAACTTCATAACCACAAGTATTGTGTGAGTGTTAGCAATTGTAGAAGACTATATGATAGTTGAGTATGTGGAGTTTGCTAAATTAAAAGCTCTGACATAGACCCTTCCTGAAAATAAGATGAATTGCAATTGTTTGATGACTAAGAATGAAGTTTGCTAGTTTTCAAGAAAGTTTATGGTCTATGCTTTAACATGTGAATAGCTTGTTACTTGATCATGAGAAGTTTTATGAGATGAACTATTGTTATGACATATAAACATGCCAGAAAAGGTGATTGAAATTATCATTGATCAAACTTGTGCACCTGCTAGCATTCACACTTCATAAATTCTTCTTTTATCATTTACCTACTCGAGGACAAGCAGGAATTAAGCTTGGGGATGCTGATACGTCTCCAACGTATCTATAATTTATGAAGCATTCATGCTATTATATTCTCTATTTTGAATGATTATGGGCTTTATTATACACTTTTATATTACTTTTGGGACTAACCTATTAACCGGAGGCCCAGCCCATATTGTTGTTTTTTTGCCTATTTCAGTGTTTCGAAGAAAAGGAATATCAAATGGAGTCCAAACGGAATGAAACCTTCGGGAAGCGTGATTTTTGGGACGAACTGATCCGGGAGACTTGGAATACAAGCCAGGGAAGCTTTGAGGAGGCCAGGAGATAGGAGGGCGCCCCCCCCCCCTACTGGGCGTGCCCCCTATCTCCTGGGCCCCTCGAGCACCCCCCGACCGACTTCTTTCACCTATATAATCCCATATACCCTAAAAACATCGAAGGAGAAGATAGATCAGGAGTTCTGCCGCTGCAAGCCTCTGTAGCCACCAAAAACCTCTCAGGAGCCCATTCCGGCACCCAGCTAGAGGGGGAACCCATCACCGGTGGCCATCTTCATCATCCCGGCGCTCTCCATGACGAGGAGGTAGTAGTTCACCCTCGAGGCTGAGGGTATGTACCAGTAGCTATGTGTTTGATCTCTCTCTCTCTCTCTCTCTCTCTCTCTCTCTCTCTCTCTCTCTCTCTCGTGTTCTCTCTATGGCACGATCTAGATGTATCGCGAGCTTTGCTATTATAGTTGGATCTTATGATGTTTCTCCCCCTCTACTCTCTTGTAATGGATTGAGTTTTCCCTTTGAAGTTATCTTATAGGATTGATTCTTTAAGGATTTGAGAACACTTGATGTATGTCTTGCCGTGCTTATCTGTGGTGAGAATGGGATATTCACGTGATCCACTTGATGTATGTTTTGGTGATCAACTTGCGGGTTCCGCCCATGAACCTATGCATAGGGGTTGGCACAGTTTTCGTCTTGACTCTCCGGTAGAAACTTTGGGGCACTCTTTGAAGTACTTTGTGTTGGTTGAATAGATGAATCTGAGATTGTGTGATGCATATCGTATAATCATGCCCACGGATACTTGAGGTGACAATGGAGTATCTAGGTGACTTTAGGGTTTTGGTTGATTTGTGTCTTAAGGTGTTATTCTAGTATGAACTCTATGATAGATTGAACGGAAAGAATAGCTTCATGTTATTTTACTACGAACTCTTGAATAGATAGAACAGAAAGGATAACTTTGAGGTGGTTTCGTACCCTACCATAATCTCTTCGTTTGTTCTCCGCTATTAGTGTCTTTCGAGTGAGTCTTTGTTGCATGTTGAGGGATAGTTATGTGATCCAATTATGTTATTATTGTTGAGAGAACTTGCACTAGTGAAAGTATGAACCTTAGGCCTTGTTTCCTAGCATTGCAATATCATTTACGCTCTCTTTTGCCACTTGTTACCTTGCTGTTTTTATAATTTCAGATTACAAATACCTTTATCTACCATCCATATTGCACTTGTATCACCATTTCTTCGCCGAACTAGTGCACCTATACAATATACCATTGTATTGGGTGTGTTGGGGACACAAGAGATTATTTGTTATTTGGTTGCTGTGACAGCCGGATTTTTGGCCCTTTCTTTTTCTTTTGTTTTTCCGAGGTTTTTGCCTGAGTTTTCTTTTTCCGTGGCTTTGTGGTCTGGAAATTGAAGAAGATGACCTCTTCTTTGCTTCCAGAGTGGCTTGTCATTCCCAAATCCTTCCCTAGACCCTGTCATTTTCATCCTAGCCCAAATCTCAATATTCTTTTTATTGGGAATATTCCTTTTCCATTAAAGGAATAACTCCAATTGCCCTAGCTTGTGAAGCAACCTATATTTCCATCACTCCCAAAATTCCCAAATAATTCTCATAAATTGGTTGGGTCATATCTTGATCAAATATGGCAAAACTTTTCATTGCCATGTTCAAAAATAATTACCCAATATTCCTTTTTCTATTCTGCCCTGAATGGCACTTTAAGAAGGAAGTGTCATTTATATTTTCCTAGTAGCTCCCAACCTTTTTGGGCATGTTTATATGTCCAAATAATTGCCACATGCACAAGTTCAAATTTATTTGCCTAGCCAATCTTCCTCAGTGAATTTTCAAAGTTTCTGCCAAACAGAAGGTTTTATGAAGGAAGTACTAGCTAGGAGTACCCAAATGAGTTGAACTTTTGCAAAATACTTAATGTGCTTATATTAACCCCTTCCACCCATTTGCAGCCCCATCCAATCATCTATGTGAGCACAAGAGCAAATCTTTGATTCTGGCAATACATTCAGGTTGTGAAGCAAGTGCATTTTGTATTGCTTCAAAAATCCTGATAAATTACCAGATCATTATTCTACCCATAAAACATCTCTCCACCCATTTTGGAATCATTTCATTGATCCATTTGATCACCAATATTATTCCAAGTTTCTGGTCAGCAGAGATGTTTGTGAAGCAAGTACCATTTTGGCTTTGCCAAATGGAATGATACTTGGTGAGCATCATCATATGACCAAATGACTAAGATTTTCCCAATATTAGCTCAAGTGGACACTCCATGTGAGTGCACCATCATGATCTAGTTTCTGGACCATTTTGGTCAGTTGTGAAGCAACTGCAGTAAATCTTGGTCCATTTCCCCTCAAAACCTCCAGGATCATAGTCCCTCCATAGCTAAGCACCCCAGACAACTTATTTGGCTTCAAGAAATTCCCTGTTGATCACATTGAGCTGATAAAGTTTAATACAATAAACTTCAGAGCTCAATAACCTTTTAACCATAGCATGTTTAACCAAACTACCACCACAGTTGAAACCTACCCACGAAGGACTATTAGCTAGACAACATTTTGGGTGTTGTAGAGCTTTGAATGTGCCATGTCGTGTGGTGACCGCGTAGCTGGCATGCCTGTGCGCACGATTTGTGCACTGTGGCATGTCCAGAGCAAGCTTCACGCTCGTGATGATGTCCAGTAGATAGCCCTCATCGTCGCCGTTCTCCTGGACCCCTCCGTCCATTTCCTCACCGACGCTCGCCGCCGAATGCCCACGGGCGCACTGTGGCCGACCGAGCTTTAATGGCTCTTGGCCTCTTCCTCTGCTCCCCTCGACTCCGTGACCTCTGCAGCTCGACCGCTCTCTCGCTCGCTGGTCGTCGCCAGAGCTTCGGTCGGACATGCCCGGCGGCACCCGAGGCTGTGCCCCTCGCCCCACCTATAAATGGCCTTCCCCCGAGCCGTTTGAGCTCACCACTGGCCTCCTGAACCTCTTCTAGCCCCTCCCATGCTCTTCCCCAAGCTCCAGGAGCTCCCGAGCCTCCAATGGCGGCCATAGCCGCGGCCTCTGCCTCTCCTCCATTCGGTCAAACCCAGCCATTCCCCTCCGTTCTGCCACCACCAGAGGAGTCCCCTCGACCCCCTGATCCCCTCCTGAACCCCTCCGGCGCCTAGCCCCCTTCTCTCCCCCACGGCGGTGCCGTGCCCGATCCCAGCCGAATCCCCCTGCACCACAGACTATTGGAAATATGCCCTAGTGAAAATAATAAAATGATTATTATTATATTTCCTTGTTCATGATAATTGTCTATTATTCATGCTATAATTATGTTATCCGGAAATCATAATACATGTGTGAATACATAGACCATAACATGTCCCTAGTGAGCCTCTAGTTGACTAGCTCGTTGATCAACAGATAGTCATGGTTTCCTGACTATGGACATTGGAGTCACTGATAACGGGATCACATCATTAGGAGAATGATGTGATGGACAAGACCCAATCCTAAGCATAGCACAAGATCGTGTAGTTCGTTTGCTAGAGATTTTCCAATGTCAAGTATCATTTCCTTAGACCATGAGATCGTGTAACTCCCGGATGCCGTAGGATTGCTTTGGGTGTACCAAACGTCACAATGAAACTGGGTGACTATAAAGGTATACTACAGGTATCCCCAAAAGTATCTGTTGGGTTGACACGGATCGAGACTGGGATTTGTCACTCCGTATGACGGAGAGGTATCTCTAGGCCCACTCAGTAATGCATCATAATAATGAGCTCAATGTGACCAAGTGTTTGGTCATGGGATCATGCATTACGGTACGAGTAAAGTGACTTGCCGGTAACGAGATTGAATGAGGTATTGGGATACCGACGATCGAATCTCGGGCAAGTAACGTACCGATTGACAAAGGGAATGTATACGGGATTACTTGAATCCTCGACATCGCGGTTCATCCGATGAGATCATCGTGGAACATGTGGGAGCCAACATGCGTATCCAGATCCCATTGTTGTTTATTGACCGAAGAGTCGTCTCGGTCATGTCTGCGTGTCTCCCAAACCCGTAGGGTCTACACACTTAAGGTTCGGTGACGCTAGGGTTGTAGAGATATTAGTATGAGGTAATCCGAAAGTTGTTCGGAGTCCTGGATGAGATCCCAGACGTCACGAGGAGTTACAGAATGGTCCAGAGGTGAAGATTTATATATAGGAAGTCCAGTTTCGGCCACCGGGAAAGTTTCGGGGGTCACCGGTATTGTACCGAGACCACCGGAAGGGTCACGGGGGTCCATCGGGTGGGGCCACCTATCCCGGAGGGCCACATGGGCTGAAGTGGGAGGGGAACCAGCCCCTGGTGGGATGGTGCACCCCCCTTGGGCCTCCCTTGCGCCTAGGGTTGGAAACCCTAGGGGTAGGGGGCGCCCCACTTGGCTTGGGGGGCAAGTTCCCCCCTTGCCCCCCCCCCATGAGATGGGATCTCTAGGGGCCGGCGCCCCCCAGGGCCCCTATATAAAGAGGGGGGAGGGAGGGCTGCGCACCCTAGTCCCTAGCGCCTCCCTCTCCCCCCGTACCACCTCTCCCTCTCGCTGAGCTTGGCGAAGCCCTGCCGAGATCGCCGCTACTTCCACCACCACGCCGTCGTGCTGCTGGATCTCCATCAACCTCTCCTTCCCCTTGCTGGATCAAGAAGGAGGAGACGTATTCCCCAACCGTACGTGTGTTGAACACGGAGGTGCCGTCCGTTCGGCACTAGGATGTTCGGTGATTTGGATCACGACGAGTACGACTCCCTCAACCCCGTTCTCTTGAACGCTTCCGCTCGCGATCTACAAGGGTATGTAGATGCACTCCTCTCTCTCATTGCTAGATGACTCCATAGATTGATCTTGGTGAAGCGTAGAAATTTTTTATTTTCTGCAACGTTCTCTAGCACAGGCCATGTAGCTCCCTCTCCAGTGCTCGTCGCCGGCAACGGAGACTACCCCGGGGTGCGCCTCCTCCTCCTGAGCCCGTGGGTAGGTCGCCCGTCACCTGCCGTGGCCGGATGACCCGGCGAGCACCGTCGAGGCGGGCGTCTGCCCTCGGCCCGGCGCGCGTCGAGCGGGAGAAGAAGGAGATGGCCAGGTGGGGCGTTGACCTCGCCACGCAGGCCCCACGACCCCACCTGGCAGCGACCCTGACGCCCGGCCCAGCCTCGGCCGTGTTGACTGGTCCAACGCCATCGTAAATAAGTGGAGGCACCCACCGCGAAGCCGTTTTCCTGATTCAAAAGCGTATTCTCACAAAGACGCGTTCTGTTTAAACTGCCAGGGACTTGTTTGTAGAAGTATTTTTGCAGATTAGTCCCTGAGCTTTAAACGTTTGTATCTTTTTATCTGTAACTCCAAATAAGGTGAAACCAACGCTCACTTCTTTGTTTCGTCGAGCCCGTTCTGTTGGTTTCATTTTTCACTATGGTTTGACACTGTGAAAATGACCATTTTGCCCCTGCCCTTATTCAGCCCCCTTTAAATAGAGAAAGATTTTCGGTGATTCATTTCGCGAGATTCTCGCACTTCTCCCTGGTGATTTCTTCCAACCCAGGCAAGCCACAATACCCACTTGCATGATAGTCATGCAGTAGCCATGGTTTTCAACTTGAATCTTTATTAAATGTTTGCTTGTTGAAAAGATGGTTATCGTTGTTCCGGTGATGTTTAGAGTTGCATGTTCACTTTTGTGCTATGTAGTCTTGTACTCTGTTATCATGTTCTACCTGCTAGTATTACCTTTCATATGTTTATGCTTGCTAGTAGTACATGTTGATGTTGGTGATGTTCATACTAGTCAGTATGCCATGCTCAGTGGATATGATTTATTGTTGATATGGTGGATAGTTATGTGATACCCTCATGATGATGTTGATATCATGTTCATGCATTTTATCATGGCTCGGCATATTTGCATTCAAGTTAACCGGATTAAATTGAACTTGAACCACTGTTGGCTGAGTCATGGTGCCGCTGAAACGATGCTGACCAGTGCAATGCATCAGGAGAATGCAAGTAACTATGAGAACAGGTTACAGATATCAACATAAATAGAGTGGGCATCAACCCAACTTAATCATGTCAAGTCCTTTGACTTGACCCAAGCAGTTCTTCCCACTTATCCAAACACATACACTGGTTTGTGAACATGTGGACATAGCCCAAGAGCGGTTACCCAACTGTCCTTGACCATGGACACGGCTATTCGAATAGTTTTACACTCTGCAGAGGTTGCACACTTTACCCACAAGATCCAGGGAACTTCCGTGTCATCCACGACCCATGGTACCTCAAGTACCCGGGATAAGCACCCGATCACTACCTTTCCCTAGACGACACTAACATGGAGTCCACTCGATTGGTAGTAACCCCCGTGCCCAACATTATCACATAACATTTTCGTGGAGCCATGCTCCATAATCACCTCACATCACAAGCACGGGTTACCAACGGTGTGTCCGGTACCCCATAAAAATGGTCTTTGCCTCCCTACCTGGCACGACCCCGTCCCGAGAGAGAGCACCAACTCTCCCCCGTCACTAGTAATGCAGGCTCCAAGCTAGTATCAACCTAGGTAATCAATAATGTCCTTTCCCATACAAGGGTAGAGTGGTTGCGCATGTAAGGTTGGAATAACGGTCGCAACTTAAACCAATCCGTTTTGAAACAACTCACACACCTGCCTCGGTACACCACTTCTTCATCAAGTGGTTACCCAACTCATTATCTCCCTCGGGCATAAGTGGCACCCGATGGGGTTTTCGAAAAGTTTTTGAAAACAATCTTGCTTCCATCACCATGCATATATCCATCCCCTTTTGTGTAGCAACTACTTTAGCAACCTATCTACTCCCACCGGCATAACCCTCATAGAAAGGTAGGGTCATGCATCATGCAAGTGTCAACGAGAAAAGCAGCGGAGGAAACACACCTTAAGTGGTCATCATTTTATCATGACTTCAATGCAAGCAATAAAAGTGCCATATGACATGCATAAAAAGGGTTCTTAGACATGGTAAAAGGGTTGCTTGCCTTGATTGGCTTGGTTTTCAAAGTCTTCAGGCCCTTCTCCTTCTTCTTCTCCAACTACTTCGTCAAACACGGGATCTAATCGTTGCAACAAACAACGGAAAAATAAGACAATAATGAAAACAGAAAAGTCAAAGTGCTCAGAAAAATTTCAACTTATTTTTGTAAAATACTAGGAGGAAAACTAAGAAGGGGAAAATTCTTAGTTTTGGATTTGGAGTCAGGGGGACAGAGTAATGGATTTTTAAACAGGGATTTTATTGTTCAAATTTGAATTTAAATTTGAACAGTGCAGAAAAGGGCAGTGGACGTGTGTGAATGTTACATCAATAAATAGGTGGGATTATTCTAGGATTTTAGGAGTTGGATTTATTGCATTTGGATAAATATTTTATCCTGAGGAATTTTTGGAAAAGTGATAGAAAAGAAAAAGGGAAAATGGCAATGTGCCACTGGGCCAGGAAGGCCACAGTGCAGTAGGCCCAGGGGGAAATCGGCCCGCACGAGGTCGCCACGTCGAAGGCATAAAGGCGGAGTACGCCTTCAGCCGACGGGCGAACCGGTGCGTGCGCGTGCGTTTTTAAACCTGACGGGTGGATCCCACCCGTCAGGGCGTGAGGCTGACGGACAGGGCCCACGGCCGTTGTTGTCTACCTCCGTCCAGAGGCGACGGCGAGCACACCGACGGTGATATAGGGCACGGGGGGCTGTGTGGATGGTATCGTTGGACTCGGGGGGATGTCACCGTTCGGGTGGTGGTGGAGGTGGTCGCCGGAGCAGCCTGGTTTGCCGGCGACGAGGTCACACGGCAGAGGTGCTTCGGGCCTTGATGGTTCCGGCCATTCTCGGCTGCAAAAAGAGTGGGGAAGAGAGGGGAAAGTGTCAGTGATGCCGCGCGGTTCCAGATCGAGAGGGAACGGGGGCGGAGGAGGCCTGTACCGCACGAACACCGACGAGCCGAGGCGGCGGAGCTCGAGCTCGATCTCGAGCTCGGGCGGCTCTGGAGATGAATGGGGGTGCGGGAGGTTGATTCTGAGTGTGGGGGAGCGACAGGGAGTGAGAGAGGGGCTCGGGGTCGCCTTATATAGGCTGGCCGAGATCCACCATAGGCATGGCCTACAGGTGCCCGCGGGATCGGCTCGGGTGGCCGTTAGAGAGGGAATGGAGGGCTCGGGGTGTACGTGGGGTGGTCTAGGGTGCTAGGGAGAGAGAGGAGGAGCGGGACGAGCTGCGGGCGGCCCATAGGAGCGGCGCGAGCATTGGTCGAGCGGGGCGGCGCTCTGGCGCGAGCTGCAGGAGAGAGAGGAGGGTGCAGGAGCAAGTGGGCGGCCTGCTGGCGTGGAGCGGACGTCGAGGGCATCGACTGGCGCGCGGGGGAGGCTCGAGGTGGTCGGGGGACGCGGCGTCAATGGTCGGGTGCCCTACCAGGCGCTCCAGAGCGCGACTTTGGCCGGCATCCGCGGCTTTCCCGTGTCCGCGCGCGCCCACTTGTGTCTGGAGGCTGCAGGAGGTGTGGGCAAAAGTCCTGGGGAGCCTTGGATGCTCTAGAGAGCTGAGGGGAGAGAAGGGGACCGAGAGAGAGGGAGGAATCCGCTGTCCAGAGAAGAAAAATGGGGTTTCACCCCCCTTCATCATTGCTTCCTCGGGCAGAAAAGCACCCAGGTGATAGAGGGGGACTAGGAGGGGTTGTGGTAGAAAGGAAAACTCATGGAGATTAGTGGAAGAGGACCAAACAGGGTTTTTGGTAAAGTGGCAGAAGGTGTTTGATGTTGGTTTGGGCAAGTAGATGATCTCCATTTGTCATGAGACTCCACAGGGTGAAATGGCACATATAATTAGGGCCTTCCACAAATCTTGAGCTCATTTGGGCAAAGTTGCCAATGCAACTTTTGTAAACCCTAGAAATTAGCAGAAATGAACTTGTGCAGATCCAGCTGAGTAAATCACTTCTCCTTGATGCACCACTTGGTGTGGTGGCCTCATTTGGTCAAGTGTTCACGCTCACAAAAGTTGGGATCAAGGAGAGAAAGTTGGCAGTACAAAGTTGTTCAAATTTGATTCTGATCAGAGGGGGTTTTGGGGCATTTTGGTGAACCAAAATGACCTTAATTGAGATGAGGCTTTGCAAGGTGGTCAAAATATGCATTTGTGACTTGCTGAATTTTCCTTGGATTTATTGGAAAATATTGCTTGTAGAAATATTTCAAATACTTGAAATGGACAGAAATGGTTTTGGAGGGTTTTGCCCAATATTTTGAACATGACCATGTGTTGAAACTCTTATATATGGAAAATATATGTCCACTGAGTTTCCCTGATTTTTTCTAAAATATTTTTGAAGCTTTTAAGTAATTTTAACCTATTAAAGACCATTTCTGGCCTAAAGAAAAAGCCTTTAAATAAAATAGGAAAATTACCTTTAAAATTATATTTTTGTGGTTTATGGGAGCCCTACATCTAATAGGTTTCAAATATACTCTTTGAAATAATTTTCATACCCCAAATCAAGTACTTGTAGTGCAAACCTCAATTCAGGGGTTTTTGGAAAACTAATTTTTGAAAATACTATTTGGCCAAATTATTTTTGTACGAAAATACTATATTGCACTATACACATGGCATGATCATTGGGCAGAAGTTTGGGGCAAGGAGATGAGGTATATAAGTTGGAGTTATGTTGACTTTAAAGAGCACTTAAAAATTACAGAGAGAAAAACCAACTCCAAAATAAAAAGCCAAATGATGCAAAAGTTTTTGTTGGTCCAAATTTTATTAATGCAAATGACATGTTACAAAAACAGGGTGTGACAGACCTAACCCCTTAAGAATCTCATCCCCGAGATTCCTAAACTAAGCTCTAAAAGAGACCGGGAAACTCGGATCTAAGGTAGTCTTCATGTTCCCAGGTGGCTTCTGCTTCAGTGTGGTTGCTCCACTGGACCTTGAAGTACTTGATGGTGCGGCTTCGAGTGTGTCGCTCAGCCTCATCCAAAATGCAGATGGGCCTCTCACGATAAGTCAAATCAGGCTGAAGGTCAATGGCTTGGTGATCGACGTCCTTGTAAAGCTCAGGCTTGTCTGGAACTTGGAGACACTTCCGGAGTTGTGACACATGGAATACGTTGTGCACATCGGATAGTTCAAGTGGCAGTTCTAACTGGTAAGCAACTTCTCCTCGTGGGTCAGTAACCTTGAAGGGGCCGATGTATCTTGGTGCGAGCTTTCCTTTGACATGGAAGTGCCGAGTTCCCTTGAGAGGTGTGACCCGGAGATAGACATGATCTCCAACTCGGAAGGTCATGTCTCGACGACGTGAGTCAGCATAGCTCTTTTGTCTGGACTTGGTAGTCTTCAAACGTTCTCTGACAAGTCGGACTTGCTCTTCTGCTTCACGGAGGATATCGGGTCCAAAGACTAGTCTTTCTCCAGTCTCGGACCAATTGAGGGGGGTGCGGCACTTTCGTCCATATAGCATCTCAAACAGCGCCATCTGAAGACTGGACTGGTAGCTGTTGTTGTAGGAAAACTCGGCAAAGGGTAGGCAATCTTCCTACTTAGCTCCATATGCTAGGACACAGGCTCGGAGCATGTCTTCGAGTATCTGATTCACTCATTCCGTCTGACCTTCGGTCTGTGGATGGAAAGCAGTGCTGAAGGACAACTTGGTCCCCATGGCCTCTTGGAACTTCTTCCAGAACCTTGAGGTAAAATGGGTTCCTCTATCTGACACAATCTCCTTGGGAACACCATGAAGGCTTACGATTCGGTTGATGTAGAGGCTGGCTAACTGGTTTCCCTTGTAAGTCGTTTTGACAGGAATAAAATGGGCTACTTTGGTCAAATGGTCGACTATGACCCAGATGGAGTTATGTCCCTTATTTGACCTGGGCAATCAAGTGATGAAGTCCATTCTGACTTTATCCCACTTCCATTCAGGCACCTTAAGAGGCTGTAACAATCCAGCGGGTCGCTGATGTTCAGCTATGACCCTTTGGCATATGTCACACTTAGCGACGAAAGTGGCTATCTCTCTCTTCATGCCATGCCACCAGAACCTTTCCTTTAGGTCTTGATACATCTTGGTTCCTCCGGGGTGGATGGAATATGGGGTGTCATGAGCTTCTTGCAAGATCAAATTCTTGAGCTCAATCTTGTTGGGTACGCAAATGCGATTCCAAACCACACGATTCCTTTCACATCCTCTGATAATCCTAGGGCCTTGCCTGCCCTGATCTTCCTCTTGATGCCTTCAATACTCTCGTGTCCCCTCTGAGCTTCCTTAACATCATCCTTCAAGGTAGGCCTAACTTCGAGGTTGGCCAAGAATCCTGGTGCAACCAGTTCCAACCCAAAGCTTTCAAGTTCTTCATACAAGGCTGGTAGCCTTTTCTTAAGCATAGCATTCAAGGAACAAGCCTTCCTGCTTAATGCATCTTCTACCACATTAGCCTTCCCAGGGTGGTATTGAACACTAAGGTCATAATCCTTGATCAACTCTAGCCATCTTCTTTGCCTCATGTTCAATTCCTTCTGGGTGAAAATATACTTCAGACTTTTGTGATCCGTGTATATCTCACACCGCTTCCCTAGGAGGTAATGTCGCCATGTTTTAGGGCATGAACTACAGCTGCCAACTCGAGGTTATGAGTAGCATAGTTCTCTTCATGAGGACGCAGTTGTCTGGACAGATATGCTACAACTCTGCCTTCTTGCATAAGAACACCTCCAAGCCCGGCTCTCGACGCATCACAATATATCATGAATTCCTTGTGTATATCTGGTGTGGCCAGAACTGGGGTGGTGGTTAGTCTCTTCTTCGGCTCCTGGAAGCTTTCCTCTCACTTCAGCGTCCATTCGAACTTCTTGTCCTTCTTCAGGAGCTGGGTGATGGGTCGGGCAATGCTTGAGAATCCTTCAACGAACTTGCAGTAATATCCCGCGAGTCCGAGGGAGCTTCTTACTTCCTTCACATTGCTTGGGGTTTGCCATTCAGTCACGGCATGAATCTTGGTGGATCCACTGACAATCCTTCGGCAGTCAATTTATGACCCAAGAATCCAACCTCATGCAGCCAAAATTCGCAATTGCTGAACTTGGCGTACAATTGGTGCTCTCGAAGTTTGTCTAGGACCATCCTCAAGTGTTGCTCGTGCTCTTCTTCCGTCTTCGAGAAGACGAGAATGGCATCAATGAATATGACGACAAACTTGTCCAAATATTCCATGAAGAACTTATTCATGAGATACATGAAGTAAGGTGGGGCATTGGTCAATCCAAAGGACATGACCGTGCACTCATACAGGCCATATCTGGTTACAAATGTCGTCTTCGGAATATCTTGGGGTCTGATTTTCAGTTGGTAGTACCCAGATCTAAGGTCGATCTTGGAGAACACCTTGGCCCCATTGAGTTGATTGAATAGATCTTCAATCTTGGGAAGTGGATACTTGTTCTTGATTGTAACTTCATTGAGGGAGCGATAGTCAATGCACAAGCGGATGGTACCGTCCTTCTTTGCCACAAACAGAACAGGTGATCCCCAAGGGGAGGCACTAGGGCGGATAAATCCCTTCCTCAACTGCTCTTCCAGTTGCTTCTTCAATTCTGCTAACTCCTCCGATCCCATTCTATAAGGCTTCTTATAGATGGGTCCTGCTCCGGGCATGAGCTTGATGATGAACTCAATGTCTCGGTCAGGAGGCATTCCCGGTAGCTCATCAGGAAAGACATCGGGGTATTCGCATACTACCGGTACTTGCTCCAATCCAACTTCAGTCAGGCAGTTAACTTGGGTGGCTTGAGCAGAGGAGGGGTTGGAGGAAAATTTAACTTTGACTCCTTGCTCATTGATCACAGTGACAGTCCGGTTGGCGCAATCTAACAAGCCTTGGTGCTTGATGAGCCAATTCATTCCTAAGATCACATCCAAGCCTTGTGATCTTAAGACGATAAGGTCTGCTAGGAAGTCTACCCCGTTAATGACAATTCTGACTCCCTTACAACCTCCCTTGGCTCTCATCTCTGCTCCGGGGGTTTGTACCACCATAGGGTTATTCAGGGGTGTAGGGGTCATGCCACTTTTTAATGCAAACTCTTGGGTGACAAATGAATGCGTGGCTCCAGAATCGAACAAGACAGTTGCAGGTGTTGAGTTAACAAGGAACGTGCCCAGCACGACGTCCGGGTCTTCCTGGGCTTCTTCTGCAGTGACATGATTCACACGACCCTTGACATTGTTGGGCGGGTTGCGGGGAGCCTGGTTCCTTGGTGGCATTCTGTGGCCTTATCCTGGGTTCTGCACATTGGGGCGCGGGGCGTCGGGCTTCTTATTGGGGCAATTCTTGGAGTAGTGTCCAGGCTGACCACATCCAAAGCAAGTGACTTTATTGGGGTTGTTTCTCTTGTCGGCATTGTTATTGGGGTTGTTGTAAGCTGGCCTGGGGTTGGCATACTGCTGAGGCTGATAGTTGGTGCGAGGCGCAGGGGCTCTTGGCTGCTGATAGGTTGGCTTGACCGGGGCTGGCTGCCATGGGTGAGGCTTCTGGTTGCTAGAGTTACCCTTGTTGATCATCTTGCGCTTATGTGTATCATCCAAAGCACGCCGCTTGTCCTCAAGCATGAGTGCCTTGTTCACCAGGTCAGGAAAAGTTGGGCAGTCACACACGACAAGCGAGTACTGCAGGGTCTGATTGAGGCCTTCCATGAAGCGCTCTCTTTTGGAAGCATCAGTGCTGACATCTTTAGGAGCATACCTTGACAGGACGCTGAACTTCTGCATGTGCTCCTTGATAGTGCTACTCCCTTGCTTCAGGGCCCGGAACTCGCGCTTCTTAATGGCCATAATCCCAGAAGGAATGTGGGCCCTGTGAAATTCTGCCTTGAAATCATTCCGAGTGATGTTTTGCCCCGCATGCATGACCTTGAACCCATCCCACCAAGCTCTGGCAGTTCCCCCGAGACAGTGGGTAGCATATGCCACCCTATCACGGTCTTCAGTGCAGCCGACTAGTTCCAATAGGTCCTCAATGGTGCGGACCTTCTGTGGGGGTCGCCCGCCTCGATAGGCTACAACAGGCTGTCCAGGGGGTGCACCATCCTTCTTGATCCTGTCCGCCTTTGTCTGAGCCAGGCGGAGGAGTTCCTTGGTGTCATGGAGTTCCTTCCGAAGCTCCACCGACTCCGAGGCCAAGTGTTGTGCTAGGCTGTCAGCACACAAGCTGAAATAGGTCTAGAAACGGAGGGAAAGTCCTTCGTCCATGGGCGGAGCTGGTGCGCTGCTCTCGTCATCACCCTCCTTACGATAAGGCAGGTAACGAGTGGCTGGCTCACTTGCCATTTCTGGCAAAAGATCTCGAAGGAGAGTCAGCGCCTTGAGTGCAGGGTCACCGTCTGGGGTCCTTCATCATGTCGTGCAGCAGTCTCAACGGCGAGGAACAGGGTCGCCATCTGGGCTCCTTCAAAGTACCAGCTTGTCGGGGAGTCATTCGCCCTCATGACTACCTCCACGTGATACTCCTTCTTAGTGTTGTTGATCCGGTGCTCGTGGTAGGAGAAGGTGGGGGCTCGAGTGAACTAGCATTTCCTGAGGCTGTCCTCGAGAAGCACGGGAAATCCGGTGGTCAGGAAGTCCTCGGGTACGACGGCCATCTACAAAAGTGGAAGGGGAAGGGTCAATAGGGGAAAGGTGACCTATGTTTGGGATAATTTTAGAAAACGTAGGTATAAAGGTTATTTCGTAGATAGTCTCACTCTAACTAACGTCCATGCTAACTAAGGCTTCCTACAGTCAGGATGGCTCTGATACCAGCTCTGTGGAGACCCCGACTCATAAGTCGTGATCACCGAATGCACGTGTATAGTGATCCCAGAGATCAATGCTCAATGAACACACAGAAGCTGAATAACAAGAGTCTTACATCCATACATACCGTCTTACACAAATTAGGACCATTATGGTCAAGTCTTACATAGATAAAGCCATAAGGGCTTAATACCAAATAAACTTAAGCAGCGGAAATCTTTGTTGATAAATGGAACCCGTGCCATCTGTCTTAACCCTACAGGCATTCTGACTGGGAAGCATCCTAGTTCGCGTGTTCGTCACCAAAGAAATCTTCCTCGAACTCCTGCTCTTCCATGTCTGGTCAATTAAATAACCAGTGGCAAGCCAATGAGTACTTTGAATGTACTCGCAAGCAACCCATGTTTTGGTTCAAGGTACAACAATGCATGATATAGGTACATTTTTGCGGAAAGCTAGTTTTGAGGGCAATGTCATGTTCAACAACTTGTAAGGCAATGCATCAGGAGAGTGCAAGTAACTATGAGAACAGGTTACAGATATCAACATAAATAGAGTGGGCATCAACCCAACTCAATCATGTCAAGTCCTTTGACTTGACCCAAGCAGTTCTTCCCACTTATCCAAACACATACACTGGTTTGTGAACATGTGGACATAGCCCAAGAGCGGTTACCCAACTGTCCTTGACCATGGACACAGCTATTCGAATAGTTTTACATTCTGCAGAGGTTGCACACTTTACCCACAAGATCCAGGGAACTTCCGTGTCATCCACGACCCATGGTACCTCAAGTACCCGGGATAAGCACCCGATCACTACCTTTCCCTAGACGACACTAACATGGAGTCCACTCGATTGGTAGTAACCCCCGTGCCCAACATTATCACATAACATTTTCGTGGAGCCATGCTCCATAATCACCTCACATCACAAGCACGGGGTACCAACAGTGTGTCCGGTGCCCCATAAAAATGTTCTTGGCCGCCCTACCTGGCACGAACCCGTCCCAAGAGAGAGCACCAACTCTCCCCCGTCACTAGTAATGTGGGATCCAAGCTAGTATCGGCCTAGGTAATCAATAATGCCCTTTCCCATACAAGGGTAGAGTGGTTGCGCATGTAAGGTTGGAATAACGGTCGCAACTTAAACCAATCTGTTTTGAAACAACTCACACACCTACCTCGGTACACCCCTTCGTCATCAAGTGGTTACCCAACTCATTATCTCCCTCGGGCATAAGTGGCACCTGATGGAGTTTTCGAAAAGTTTTTGAAAACAATCTTGCTTCCATCACCATGCATATATCCATCCCCTTTTGCGTAGCAACTACTTTAGCAACCTATCTACTCCCACCGGCATAACCCTCATAGAAAGGTAGGGTCATGCATCATGCAAGTGTCAACGAGAAAAGTAGCGGAGGCAACACACCTTAAGTGGTCACCATTTTATCATGACTTCGATGCAAGCAATAAGAGTGCCATATGACATGCATAAAAAGGGTTTCTTAGACATGGTAAAAGGGCTGCTTGCCTTGATTGGCTTGGTCTTCAAAGTCTTCAGGCCCTTCTCCTTCTTCTTTTCCAACAACTTCGTCAAACACGGGATCTAATCATTGCAAGAAACAACGGAAAAATAAGACAATAATGAAAACAGAAAAGTCAAAGTGCTCAGAAAAAATGTCAACTTATTTTTGTAAAATACTAGGAGGAAAACTAAGAAGGGAAAAATTCTTAGTTTTGGATTTGGAGTCAGGGGGACAGAGTAATGGGTTTTTAAACAGGGATTTTATTGTTCAAATTTGAATTTAAATTTGAACAGTGCAGAAAAGTGCAGTGGACGTGCGTGAATGTTACATCAATAAATAGGTGGGATTATTATAGGATTTTAGGAGTTGGATTTATTGCATTTGGATAAATATTTTATCCTGAGGAATTTTTGGTAAAGTGACAGAAAAGAAAAAGGAAAAATGGCACTGTGCCACTAGGCCAGGAAGGCCATAGTGCAGCAGGCCCAGGGGGAAATCGGTCCGCGCGAGGCCGCCACCTCGAAGGCGTAAAGGTGGAGTACGCCTTCAGCTGACGGGCGAACCGGTGCGCGCGCGTGTGTTTTTAAACCTGACGGGTGGATCCCACCCGTCAGGGCGTGAGGCTGACGGACAAGGCCCACGGCCGTCGTTGTCTACCTCCATCCAGAGGCGACGGCGAGCACGCCGGCGGTGATATAGGGCACGGGGGGCTGCGTGGGTGGTACCGTTGGACTCGGGGGGATGTCACCGTTCGGGTGGTGGTGGAGGTGGTCACCGGAGCAGCCTGGTTTGCCGGCGACGAGGTCACACGGCGGAGGTGCTTCGGGCCTCGATGGTTCCGGCCATTCTCGGCTACAAAAAGAGTGGGGAAGAGAGGGGAAAGTGTCAGTGATGCCGAGCGGTTCCAGATCGAGAGGGAACGGGGGCGGAGGAGGCCTGTACCGCACGAACGCCGACGAGCCGAGGCGGCGGAGCTCAAGCTCGATCTCGAGCTCGGGCGGCTCTGGAGATGAATGGGGGGTGCGGGAGGTTGATTCTGAGTGTGGGGGAGCGACAGGGAGTGAGAGAGGGGCTCGGGGTCGCCTTATATAGGCTGGCCGAGGTCCACCGTAGGCGTGGCCTACAGGTGCCCGCGGGATCGGCTCGGGTGGCCGTTAGAGAGGGAATGGAGGGCTCGGGGGTGTACATGGGGGTGGTCTAGGGTGCTAGGGAGAGAGAGGAGGAGCGGGACGAGCTGCGGGCGGCCCATAGGAGCGGCGCGAGCATTGGCCGAGCGGGGCGGCGCTCTGGAGCGAGCTGCAGGAGAGAGAGGAGGGCGCGGGAGCAAGTGGGCGGCCTGCTGGTGTGGAGCGAATGTCGAGGGCATCGACTGGCGCGCGGGGGAGGCTCGAGGTGGTCGGGGGATGCGGCGTCAATGGTCGGGTACCCTGCCAGGCTCTCCAGTGCGCGACTTTGGCCGGCATCCGCGGCTTTCCCGCGTCCGCGTGCGCCCACTTGTGTCTGGAGGCTGCAGGAGGTGTGGGCAAAAGTCCTGGGGAGCCTTGGATGCTCTAGAGAGCTGAGGGGAGAGAAGGGGACTGAGAGAGGGGGAGGAATCCGCTGTCCAGAGAAGAAAAATGGGGTTCCACCCCCCTTCATCATTGCTTCCTCGGGCGGAAAAGCACCCAAGTGATAGAGGTGGACTAGGAGGGGTTGTGGTAGAAAGGAAAACTCATGGAGATTAGTGGAAGAGGACCAAACAGGGTTTTTGGTAAAGTGGCAGAAGGTGTTTGATGCTGATTTGGGCAAGTAGATGATCTCCATTTGTCATGAGACTCCAGAGGGTGAAATGGCACATATAATTAGGGCCTTCCACAAATCTTGAGCTCATTTGGGCAAAGTAGCCAATGCAACTTTTGTAAACCCTAGAAATTAGCAGAAATGAACTTGTGCAGATCCAGCTGAGTAAATCACTTCTCCTTGATGCACCACTTGGTGTGGTGGCCTCATTTGGTCAAGTGTTCACGCTCACAAAAGTTGGGATCAAGGAGAGAAAGTTTGCAGTACAAAGTTGTTCAAATTTGATTCTAATCAGAGGGGGTTTTGGGGCATTTTGGTGAACCAAAATGACCTTAATTGAGATGAGGCTTTGCAAGGTGGTCAAAATATGCATTTGTGACTTGCTGAATTTTCCTTGGATTTATTGGAAAATATTGCTTGTAGAAATATTTCAAATACTTGAAATGGACAGAAATGGTTTTGGAGGGTTTTCCCCAATATTTTGAACATGACCATGTGTTGAAACTCTTATATATGGAAAATATATGTCCACTGAGTTTCCCTGTTTTTTTCTAAAATATTTTTGAAGCTTTTAAGTAATTTTAACCTATTAAAGACCATTTCTGGCCTAAAGAAAAAGGCTTTAAATAAAATAGGAAAATTACCTTCAAAATTATATTTTTGTGGTTTATGGAGCCCTACATCTAATAGGTTTCAAATATACTCTTTGAAATATTTTTCGTACCCAAATCAAGTACTTGTTGTGCAAACCTCAATTCAGGGGTTTTTGGAAAACTAATTTTTGAAAATACTATTTGGCCAAATTATTTTTGTATGAAAAATACTATATTGCACTATACACATGGCATGATCATTGGGCAGAAGTTTGGGGCAAGGAGATGAGGTATATAAGTTGGAGTTGTGTTGACTTTAAAGAGCACTTAAAAATCACAAAGAGAAAAACCAACTCCAAAATAAAAAGCCAAATGATGCAAAAGTTTTTGTTGGTCCAAATTTTATTAATGCAAATTTCATGTTACAAAAACAGGGTGTGACAATTTTCGTGCCTCTCGCCGGTGCCTCCAACGAGGGAAGGTTATGGGCGCGCGCTACCCTGATCAGGTAGGTGGACATAAGCCTTGTGTGCCCATTGTTGAGTTAAGTTTTTGGGTCCCAGAGTGGATCGTTGCCACGACGGTGGTTTGAGGTGTCTTGAGGTAGGCACGGGGCCACCCATGACTTAGCCCAGTGGGGAGTGAGTCGGAGTGGCCGGGAGAGTGTCATGGCAGTAGATCGGTTTTGTCGGAACACTGTTGGTCCACCCGAATGGGAGTGCGAGGCCATGGGTTCCGTAGTGTGGGTACAGTGTACTAACCTCTGCAGAGTGTATATTAAATCTATCAATAGTCATGCCCGCGGATAAGGGCCCAGGTCAAAAGTAGGGTACACCATGAGTCAACAGTAATAAGAATAACTTGATTAATGACAGCCCCGGTTCGATGATGTGATAAGTTGGTTGTGATCGCCGGCAAGATCATCATTTGAGACCAAGTGTTGGTCGTGGTTGCGATCGCCGTAAGGATCACCGTGGTATCGAGGATACCGAGATGTTGTGTATTCATGATGTTGTGCGAGAATCGTGGGTAAGGATCAAGCTCCTTGTGGTCATTTACCGATCGCTACGGTATTGTTTATACCAAGCTTGATTTGATCCTGAGATAATCGTGTGATGTCCGAGGTTGGTAAGTGATGCATGTGACGGTTACCAAGTAACCCGAGCAGGATAAGTGGTGCATATAGTGTCATCATGTTGCATGCTAGTATTGTCGGATTAATATGTTCATGTTGTGTTAGCTGTATCATGTTTATGTTGGTCATACCAAGTTATTCTGATGATCTCATGATAATTCCTGCTTAACTTGTAATTGCCATGCTGTTGTTTGTCTTGAATGCTTCTGGTTGTTGTGAGCTTGCAAGTACATTCCATGTACTGACCT
The DNA here is from genome assembly GCF_018294505.1 of Triticum aestivum. Lineage (NCBI taxonomy): Eukaryota > Viridiplantae > Streptophyta > Magnoliopsida > Poales > Poaceae > Triticum > Triticum aestivum. The sequence continues at coordinate 545,002,577 of NC_057807.1, forward strand.
GGCGTGTCATGCTAGCTTGCAGGTCATGCCGGATTTGATTGCTTGCTTGTCATGGTTTCCGTTCATACGAGCTAGGATAAGCGTTCTAGCTAGAGTCCCTGCAGAGTGGAGTTCACCACCGTCGTCGTTGTTCCGCTACTAGAGTTCTTCCGCTGCATCATATTGTTCTGCTGCTTGCATAAGCAACAGTGGCAGGCGTAGTGTCACCGTGCCGATGTAACCTTTGTACCCAAATATATTGTAATAAAGAGCTAGTTTTTTCTATGCTAAGCAGTGTCGTATTCCAGAAGACTTCATCTCGATCTCTAGGCTGGAATACAGGGCATTCCGGTTTTCTCTGAGCCGGGGTGCCACAGGCTTGGTATCAGAGCAGGTTTGGCTGTAGGACGCCCTAGACCGCGCGAATGTTAGAAACCGGTAGTATAGAGTCTGGCTTGATGATTGCATTTGGTTGATGTATTTGTGTGTTGCATAGCATGCATATAGCCTTAGTATTTGTACTAACGGTTTATCTGGTGAGTGTAGCTGGCATCGGTTCGGATCCACTACAGCTCAACCTTTGCATTTCCCCAGTCCCTTTTTCTTTCGGTGTTTGGTGTCATTTCTATCCCAGCAGAGTGATGCCAAGTGATCCTGACACTGTTTGCAAAAATGGTGCTCAGGTATCGCACCGATGTCTTTCCTTCAGTCTCGCCTATCATTTTGGTGATGGACATGCGTCTATCCTGGATCGTTCTTTTATTTTGTCGTGTTGGCAACCCTTAATGATCTTACTTATCAAGAAAGGGCGATGTCAGCAGCCTCAGTTTTTCCATGCTATCCTATTTCTTGGACGAATATGGATCTTTCTCCGTCCGCTTGATAATAATGTGGTAGCGATCTTCGTGTCCCACTACATGATTACCGAGTGCGTCCTCGCCTCCGAGCTAGTTCAGGTTGCCACCTGGCTAAACTAGCACTTGGTGTAGCGCTGTCTACACTAATTCTTCCACACATTTATTCGTCCTCGTGCACATCGTCACAGCATGCTAGATCGTAGTACCGGAGATTCCGTGAAATTTGTGTGCTTAAGTAGGCATGCATATTGTGTGACTAGCAGTAATATGTGATGATTGCTTGATTAATTATATTAATAGAATGCTTGTGTGCTTTTGTTTTAGTCGTTTCTGTTGTTCCATTCTTTGGGCCTTCGGTGTTACAAAGTTTTCCCCTATTAAAGTTGCTCGTCAACCGACACCGGACCCGAAAAGTCAGCAAGAAATGCATATATTTGGAAATTCAGCTAAACAAAATGGAATTATCAGCCGACTATAGTGAAATTGGGAATATCTTGTCTGGATGCAAAAGAAATCCTGGATGGACCGTTAGTATCAAGTTTGCATTAGCGTGCACTCATCACAACAAAATGATTAAATCAACAGGAAGATAAATTGTGTGCAAGGTTCACAGAATATTATCAAAGGTATGGTTCAGATACAAGTTTAATTTTTCGTTGAGGATGATTTTGGAATTCGATGTACCTGGAAGCAAACAAAAATATGGCATATACTCAGAAAGGAGGATAGTCCGGTAAAACCCTGTTTCATACAGAAATCAACATCGGAAATATTCAGATGGTTATATATGTGGAAATCGGTCCGCATATCACAATAAGAAACTTCTGGTGTGATCAACCCAATCTTCCCTCCAAAATACCAGAGAAGCTTCCAAGGCAAGATTCATCTATCTTCCTCAGTATGATACGTGGATGATTCCCCGCGCAAGGTACTCTACCTTCTTCAGTAAGCAACCACAAAAGCTTCCAGCATGAGGTACTGAGCCATTCCCCAGCAAAGTCTTTAAGGGGGTAAGATTCTGAAGCATGATAACCAGTCTTCTTCAGCAAGCTGTCCGATGAAAGTTTCGAGCACAAGCCAGCAAATATTCCTCAGTAAGACATTGGTACAAGGTAGTATGCTGTGAATTGACAGCATATGGCAGTGAAGCCCAAGAATTAGATCCGCAACATTTTGGTCAGAAGCAAGAATCAGTCAGAATACACATTTGTCTCGGAATCAGGTCCTCATATATATGCAATGAGCATACCATCCAGATCTTACAAGTCACCCGGATGAGGATCTGACAACCACGTGAGGATGGTTAATAGAAGAAAGCCAGTATACACTGCAGTGTGACAAAGGATTATGAGGATTGACGACATCAATGGGCTCAATACAAGTACCCGTGAACCTGGAAAATGATCCTGATGAGCCCTTGTCCCCTTTTTCTCCAATGACGGCACCACGCCTGTGATCTGAGCTGTTTCTAGCTATCCGGGGTGGATGCCTATTTTTGTTTCTCTCTTCAACGACTGTCATGAGTCTGAGCTGCTTTTCGGCCATCTCATACAGCTGTTGAGTTTCTTTTTGTGACAGTAGCCCTATAGCTGCTTTTTGGCTATTTTAGGGAGCTGCCACCTTCTTCTTATCGACCCGGTATCATGCTCTGAGCTGCTTTTTGGCTGTCCTGAGCCGTGGTTGAGTTATTTCAGTAATGTCCCAGATCTGAGTTGTAAAGACCGTTCTGGTGGCTACTGATTTATTTGCCGATTTCTTGCAAAGGTTCAGATGATCATTTCCCAACAATCAGAACTTGAGAGGTGTTGAACCTGCCATTTAATGGGTTACCTTATCAGAAAAATGAGGATAAACTACAATTGCCAAAAAATTGCACTGACAGTACCTATGGTCATACAAAGAAGCAATATGGCCCAGCTCTTTCAGCCAAAGATCAAGACCAAGAAAACAATAATGAAGGAGCAAGACCAGTGAGGTAGGTATGAAAGTTGTACATGACCCCCATGGTGCAGATCCCCCGGACAGTCTAAGTCCATATTGATCCACATGGATATGCCTACAGCATGAGTAATCGGCATGAGGAATATCAGTCTGGAAGCCTGAGTCCTCACTTATATGAATCATCATGGATAGCCTGTCGTGAACAAATTTTTTCCGTCAGAACCACCGTCAGTCAAGTCTGCATATATTATCATACATGCCAAACCCTTTATGTTGGTCGCGACAGGAGACAATCAAATATTTGGTACGGATCCGATACTCACGACAATGGAACCAGTTAAGATGATTCAGAAACTTCTGCAATGAGTCAGAATCTGTCAGGAAACGGTTATGTTTTAACTCACTGTTTGGAACCCAAAGGACCTGCATTTAGTCGAAAAACCCAATGCAATGAGTCAGAGCTTGAGTTTTCATCAGAAAATTCTAATCATCATTACATGAAAGTTTGTCAGTGTCGGGTGGCACACCCAGTGGAAATCACTTTTGGATTTGTGAGACGGACATATATTTTAGTCGTGATAATTAAATCACACTCAGCTAGTCAGCAGATCTAAAAAGAAGTTGGAGCCTATATAAGAATGAGCAAGCCAGGTAATATCTGTCAGAATGTGGATACAGTAAATAAAACTACCCCAGGGCCAGTCAGATAAAAAATTAGTGGGAACAACAATAAAGGAAAAGGATACCCGAGTTGGAAACGGTTTCCTCAAGTCAGAATATTCATACCTGTTCCCTGAGCAACCAAATCTCGAGGACGAGATTTCTTTAAGGGGGTAAGGTTTGTGACAGCCTGATTTTTGGCCCTTTCTTTTTTTTCCGAGGTTTTTGCCTAAGTTTTCTTTTTCCATGGCTTTGTGGTCTGGAAACTGAAGAAGATGACCTCTTCTTTGCTTCCAGAGTGGCTTATCATTCCCAAATCCTTCGCTAGACCCTCTCATTTTCATCCTAGCCCAAATCTCAATATTCTTTTATTGGGAATATTCCTTTTCTATTAAAGGAATAACTCCAATTGCCCTAGGTTGTGAAGCAACCTATATTTCCATCACTCCAAAAATTCCCAAATAATTCTCAAAAATTGTTTGGGTCATATCTTGATCAAATATGGCAAAACTTTTCATTGCCATGTTCAAAAATAATTCCCCAATATTCCTTTTTCTATTCTGCCCTGAATGGCACTTTGAGAAGGAAGTGTCATTCATATTTTCCTAGTGGCTCCCAACCTTTTTGGGAATATTTATATGTCAAAATAATTGCCCCATGCACAAGTTCAAATTTATTTGCCTAGCCAATCTTCCTTAGTGAATTTTCAAAGTTTCTGCCAAACAGAAGGCTTTGTAAAGGAAGTACTAGCTAGGAGTACCCAAATGAGTTGAACTTTTGCACACTCCTTAATGTGCTAATATTAACCCCTTCCACCCATTTGAAGTCCCATCCAATCATCTATGTGAGCACAGGAGCAAATCTTTGATTCTGGCAATATTTTCAGGTTCTGAAGCAAGTGCATTTTGTATTGCTTCAAAAATCCTGATAAATTACCGGATCATTATTCTACCCATAAAACATCTATCCACCCATTTTGGCATCATTGCATTGATCCATTTGATCACCAATATTATTCCAAGTTTCTGGTCAGCAGAGATGTTTGTGAAGCAAGTACCATTTTGGCTTTGCCAAATGGAATGATACTTGGTGAGCATCATCATATGACCAAATGATAAAGCTTTGCTCAATATTAGCTCAAGTGGACACTCCATGTGAGTGCACCATCATGATCTAGTTTCTAGACCATTTTGGTTAGTTGTGAAGCAGCTGCAGTAAATCTTGGTCCATTTCCCCTCAAAACCTCCAGGATCATAGTCCCTCCATATCTAAACACCCCATACAACTTATTTGGCTTCAAGAAATTCCCTGTTGATCACATTGAGCTGATAAAGTTTACTGCAGTAAACTTTAGAGCTCACTAACCTGTTAACCGTAGCCTGTTTAACCAAACTACCACCACAGTTGAAACCTACCCAGGAAGGAATATCAGCTAGACAACATTTTGGGTGCTGTAGAGCTTTGAATGTGCTATGTCGTGTGGTGATCGCGCAGCTGGCATGCTTGTGCGCGCGCTTTGTGCACTGTGGCGTGTCCAGAGCACTATTTGTGCTTTGGCACCGCTCCCTCTCGTCGGCTTCGCGCTCGTGATGATGTCCAGTAGATAGCACTCGTCGTCGCCGTTCTCCTGGACCCCTCTCCCCCTCCGTCCGTTTCCTCACCAACGCTCGCCGTCGAACGCCCACAGGCGCACTGTGGCCGACCGAGCTTTAATGGCGCTTGGCCTCTTCCTCTGTTCCCGCGACTCCGTGACCTCTGCGGCTCATCCGCTCTCTCGCTCGTCGCCTTCCCCATGCCCTCCCGTGCTCACTGGCCATCGCTAGAGCTTCGGTCGGACGTGCCCAGCGGCACCCGAGGCCGTGCCCCTCGCCTCGCCTATAAATGGCCTTGCCCCGAGCCGTTTGAGCTCACCACTGGCCTCCTGAACCTCCTCTAGCCCCGCCCATGCTCTTTCCAAAGCTCCAGGAGCTCCCGAGCCTCCAATGGCCGCCATGGCCGCCGCCTCTGCCCCTCCTCGATTCGGTCGAACCCAGCCCTTCCCCTCTGTTCTGCCACCAGCAGAGGAGTCCCCTCGACCCCTTGATCCCCTCCTAAACCCCTCCGATGCCTAGCCCCCTTCTCTCCCCCACTGCGGTGTCGTGCCCCATCCCAGCCGAAGCCCCCTCCGCCGCAGGCCATGTAGCTCCCTCTCTAGTGCTCATCGCCGGCAATGGAGACTACCCCGGGGGTGCGCCTCCTCCTCCTGAGCCCGTGTGTAGGTCGCCCGTCGCCTGCTGTGGCCAAACGCGCCGGCGAACGCTGTCGAGGCAGGCGTCTCCCCTCGGCCCGGTGCTCGTCGAGCGGGAGAAGGAGATGGCCAGGTGGGGCGTTGAACTCCAGGCAGGCCCCGCGACCCCACCTAGCTGCGACCCTGACGCCCGGCCCCTCCTCGGCCGCGTTGACTGGTCCAACGCCATCGTTGATAAGTGGAGGCCCCCGCCACGAAGCCGTTTTCCTGATTTGAAAGCGTATTCTCAGAAAGACGCGTTTTGTTTAAACTGCCAGGGACTTGTTTGTAGAAGTATTTTTGCAGATTAGTCCCTGAGCTTTAAACGTCCGTATCTTTTTATCCATAACTCCAAATAAGGTGAAACCAATGCTCACTTCTTTGTTTCGTCGAGCCTGTTCTGTTGGTTTCATTTTCACTGTGGTTTGACACTCTGAAAATGACCATTTTGCCCCTTCCCTTATTCAGCCCCCTCTGAGAGAGAAATATTTCCGGCGATTCGTTCTGCGAGATTCTCGCACTTCTCCCCGGTGATTTCTTCCAACCCAGGCAAGCCACAATACCCACTTGCATGATAGTCATGCGGTAGCCATGGTTTTTAACTTGAATCTTTATTAAATGTTTGCTTGTTGAAAAAGATGGTTATCGTTGTTGGTGATGTTTAGAGTTGCATGTTCACTTTTGTGCTATGTAGTCTTGTACTCTGTTATCATGTTCTACCTGCTAGTATTACCTTTCATATGTTTATGCTTGCTACTAGTACATGTTGATGTTGGTGATGTTCATACTAGTCAGTATGCCATGCTCAGTGGATATGATTTATTGTTGATATGGTGGATAGTTATGTGATACTCACATGATGATGTTGATATCATGTTCATGCATTTTATCATGGCTCGGCATATTTGCATTCAAGTTAACCGGATTAAATTGAACTTGAACAACTGTTGGCTGAGTCATGGTGCCGTTGAAACAATGCTGACCAGTGCAACCACGCTTACCGGTATGGGATAGTCCTAACTGGGTCTATTGCCGTGCCTCTTGCCGGTGCCTCCAACGAGGGAAGGTTATGGGCGCACGCTACCCTGATCAGGTAGGCAGACATAAGCCTTGTGTACCCGTTGTTGAGTTAAGTTTTTGGGTCCCAGAGTGGATCATTGCCACGACGGTGGTTTGATGTGTCTTGAGGTAGGCACGGAGCCACCCATGACTTAGCCCAGTGGGGAGTGAGTCGGAGTGGCCGGGAGAGTGTCATGGCAGTAGATCGGTTTTGTCGGAACACCGTTGGTCCACCCGAATGGGAGTGCGAGGCCATGGGTTCCGTAGTGTGGGTACAGTGTACTAACCTCTACAGAGTGTACTAACCCGCGGATAAGGGCCCAGGTCGAAAGTAGGGTACACCATGAGTCAACAGTAATAAGAATAACTTGATTAATGACAACCCCGGTTCGATGATGAGATAAGTTGTTTGTGATCGCTGGCAAGATCACCGTTTGAGACCAAGTGTTGGTCGTGGTTGCGATCGCCATAAGGATCATCGTGGTATCGAGGATACCGAGATGTTGTGTATTCCTGATGTTGTGCGAGAATCGTGGGTAAAGATCAAGCTCCTTGTGGTTATTTACTGATCGCTACGGTATTGTTTATACCAAGCTTGATTTGATCCTGAGATAATCGTGTGATGTCCGAGGTTGGTAAGTGATGCATGTGACGGTTACCAAGTAACCCGAGCAGGATAAGTGGTGCATATAGTGTCATCATGTTGCATGCTAGTATTGTCGGATTAATATGTTCATGTTGTGTTAGCTGTATCATGTTTATGTTGGTCATACCATGTTATTCTGATGATCTCATGATAATTCCTACTTAACTTGTAATTTCCATGTTGTTGTCTGTCTTGAATGCTTCTGGTTGTTGTGAGCTTGCAAGTACATTCTGTTGTGGAACGTAGTAATTTCAAAAAATTGCCTACGCACACGCAAGATCATGGTGATGGCATAGCAACGAGAGGGGAGAGTGTCGTCCGCGTACCCTCGTAGACCGTAAGCGGAAGCATTATGACAACGCGGTTGATGTAGTCGTACGTCTTCACGATCCGACCGATCCAAGTACCGAATGTACGGCACCTCCGAGTTCAGCACACGTTCAGCTCGATGACGATCCCCGGACTCCGATCCAGCAAAGCGTCGGGGATGAGTTCCGTCAGCACGACGGCGTGGTGACAATGATGATGCTCTACCGGCGCAGGGCTTCGCCTAAACACCGCGACGATATGATCGAGGTGGAATATGGTGGAGGGGGGCACCGCACACGGCTAAGGAACGATCCGTAGATCAACTTGTGTGTTCTAGGGTGCCCCCCTGCCCCCGTATATAAAGGAGGGACGGGGAGGTGCGGCTGGCCCCCAAGGGGTGCGCCTGGAGGAGTCCTACTCCCACCGGGAGTAGGACTCCCCCCTCTTGCCTTGGTGGAGAAGGAAAGGGGGGAGGGGAAAGAGGAAAGGGGGGCGCCCCCCCCTCCTTGTCCTATTCGGACTAGGGGGAGAGGGGGTGCGCGGCCTACCCTGGCCGGCCCTCCTCTTCTCCCTCATGGCCCATGTAGGCCCAATAACCCCCGCGGGGGTTCCGGTAACCCCCCCCCCCCAGTACTCCGGAAAAATCCCGGTTTCTCCCGGAACAATTCCGATATCCAAATATAGGCTTCCAATATATCAATCTTTATGTCTCGACCATTTCGAGACTCCTCGTCATGTCCTGGATCATATCCGGGACTCCGAACAACCTTCGGTACATCAAAATATATAAACTCATAATAAAATTGTCATCGTAACGTTAAGTGTGCGGACCCTACGGGTTCGAGAACTATGTAGACATGACCTAGAACTATTCTCGGTCAATAACCAATAGCGGAACCTGGATGCTCATATTGGCTCCTACATATTCTACGAAGATCTTTATCGGTCAAACCGCATAACAACATACGTTGTTCCCTTTGTCATCGGTATGTTACTTGCCCGAGATTCGATCATCGGTATCCAATACCTAGTTCAATCTCGTTACCGGCAAGTCTCTTTACTCGTTTATGTAATGCATCATTCCGTAACTAACTCATTAGCTACATTGCTTGCAAGGCTTATAGTGATGTGCATTACCGAGAGGGCCCAGAGATACCTCTCCGACAATCAGAGTGACAAAACCTAATCTCGAAATACGCCAACCCAACATGTACCTTTGGAGACACCTGTAGTACTCCTTTATAATCACCCAGTTACGTTGTGACGTTTGGTAGAACCCGAAGTGTTCCTCCGGTAAACGGGAGTTGCATAATCTCATAGTTACAGGAACATGTATAAGTCATGAAGAAAGCAATAGCAATATACTAAACGATCAAGTGCTAGGGTAACGGAATGGGTCATGTCAATCACATCATTCTCCTAATGATATGATCCCATTAATCAAATGACAACACATGTCTATGGTTAGGAAACATAACCATCTTTGATTAATGAGCTAGTCTAGTAGAGGCATACTAGTGACGTTATGTTTGTCTATGTATTCACACATGTATCATGTTTCCGGTTAATACAATTCTAGCATGAATAATAAACATTTATCATGATATGAGGAAATAAATAATAACTTTATTATTGCCTCTAGGGCATATTTCCTTCAGTCTCCCACTTGCACTAGAGTCAATAATCTAGATTACACAGTAATGATTCTAACACCCATGGAGTCTTGGTGTTGATCATGTTTTGCTCGTGAGAGGGGCTTAGTCAATGGGTCTGCAACATTCAGATCCGTATGTATCTTGCAAATCTCTATGTCTCCCACTTGGACTTGGTCTCGGATGGAATTGAAGCGTCTCTTGATGTGCTTGGTCCTCTTGTGAAATCTGGATTCCTTTGCCAAGGTAATTGCACCAGTATTGTCACAGAAGATCTTCATTGGCCCCGATGCACTAGGTATGACACCTAGATCGGAAATGAACTCCTTCATCCAGACTCCTTCATTTGCTGCTTCCGAAGTAGCTATGTACTCCGCTTCACATGTAGATCCCGCCACGACGCTTTGTTTAGAGTTGCACCAACTTACAGCTCCACCGTTTAATAAAAACACGTATCCGGTTTGCGATTTAGAATCGTCCGGATCAGTGTCAAAGCTTGCATCGACGTAACCATTTACGACTAGCTCTTTGTCACCTCCATATACGAGAAACGTATCCTTAGTCCTTTTTAGGTATTTCAGGATGTTCTTGACCGCTGTCCAGTGATCGACTCCTGGATTACTTTGGTACCTTCCTGCTAAGCTTATTGCTAAGCATACGTCAGGTCTGGTACACAGCATTGCATACATGATAGAGCCTATGGCTGAAGCATAGGGAACATCTTTCATTTTCTCTCTATCTTCTGCTGTGGTCGGGCATTGAGTTTGACTCAACTTCACACCTTGTAATACGGGCAAGAACCCTTTCTTTGCCTGATCCATTTTGAACTTTTTCAAAACTTTATCAAGGTATGTGCTTTGTGAAAGTCCAATTAAGTGTCTTGATCTATCTCTATAAATCTTGATGCCCAATATATAAGCAGCTTCACCGAGGTCTTTCATAGAAAAACTTTTATTCAAGTATCCCTTTATGCTATCCAGAAATTCTATATCATTTCCAATTAATAATATGTCATCTACATATAATATCAGAAATGCTACAGAGCTCCCACTCACTTTCTTGTAAATACAGGCTTCTCCAAAAGTCTGTATAAAACCATATGCTTTGATCACACTATCAAAGCGTTTATTCCAACTCCGAGATGCTTGCACCAGTCCATAAATGGATCGCTGGAGCTTGCACACTTTGTTAGCACCTTTTGGATCAACAAAACCTTCTGGCTGCATCATATACAACTCTTCTTCCAGAAATCCATTCAAGAATGCAGTTTTGACATCCATTTGCCAAATTTCATAATCATAAAATGCAGCAATTGCTAACATGATTCGGACAGACTTAAGCGTCACTACGGGTGAGAAAGTCTCATCGTAGTCAACCCCTTGAACTTGTCGAAAACCTTTTGCAACAAGTCGAGCTTTATAGACAGTTACATTACCATCAGCGTCAGTCTTCTTCTTAAAATCCATTTATTCTCAATGGCTTGCCGATCATCAGGCAAGTCAACCAAAGTCCATACTTTGTTTTCATACATGGATCCCATCTCAGATTTCATGGCCTCTAGCCATTTTGCGGAATCTGGGCTCATCATCGCTTCCTCATAGTTCGTAGGTTCATCATGGTCAAGTAACATGACTTCCAGAGTAGGATTACCGTACCACTCTGGTGCGGATCTTACTCTGGTAGACCTACGAGGTTCAGTAGAAACTTGATCTGAAGTTTCATGATCAATATCATTAGCTTCCTCACTGATTGGTGTAGTTGTCACAGGAACCAGTTTCTGTGATGAACTACTTTCCAATAAGGGAGCAGGTACAGTTACCTCATCAAGTTCTACTTTCCTCCCACTCACTTCTTTCGAGAGAAACTCCTTCTCTAGAAAGGATCCGAATTTAGCAACGAAAAGCTTGCCCTCAGATCTGTGATAGAAGGTGTACCCAACAGTTTCTTTTGGGTATCCTATGAAGACACATTTTTCCGATTTGGGTTCGAGCTTATCTGGTTGAAGTTTCTTCACATAAGCATCGCAGCCCCAAACTTTAAGAAACAACAACTTTGGTTTCTTTCCAAACCATAGTTCATGAGGCGTCGTTTCAACGGATTTTGATGGTGCCCTATTTAACGTGAATGCGGCCGTCTCTAAAGCATAACCCAAAATGATAGCGGTAAATCAGTAAGAGACATCATAGATCGCACCATATCTAGTAAAGTACGATTACGACGTTCGGACACACCATTTCGTTGTGGTGTTCCGGGTGGCGTGAGTTGCGAAACTATTCCGCATTGTTTCAAGTGTAGACCAAACTCGTAACTCAAATATTCTCCTCCACGATCAGATCGTAGAAATTTTATTTTCTTGCTACGATGATTTTCCACTTCACTCTGAAATTCTTTGAACTTTTCAAATGTTTCAGACTTGTGTTTCATTAAGTAGATATACCCATATCTGCTCAAATCATCTGTGAAGGTGAGAAAATAACGATACCCGCCGCGAGCCTCAACATTCATTGGACCACAAACATCAGTATGTATGATTTCCAATAAATCAGTTGCTCGCTCCATAGTTCCGGAGAACGGCGTTTTAGTCATCTTGCCCATGAGGCACGGTTCGCAAGTACCAAGTGATTCATAATCAAGTGATTCCAAAAGCCCATCAGTATGGAGTTTCTTCATGCGCTTTACACCGATATGACCTAAACGGCAGTGCCACAAATAAGTTGCACTATCATTATTAACTCTGCATCTTTTGGTTTCAACACTATGAATATGTGTATCACTACTATCGAGATTCAATAAAAATAGACCACTCTTCAAGGGTGCATGACCATAAAAGATATTACTCATATAAATAGAACAACCATTATTCTCTGACTTAAATGAATAACCGTCTCGCATCAAACAAGATCCAGATATAATGTTCATGCTCAACGCTGGCACCAAATAACAATTATTTAGGTCTAAAACTAATCCCGATGGTAGATGTAGAGGTAGCGTGCCGACCGCGATCACATCGACTTTGGAACCATTTCCCACGCGCATCGTCACCTCGTCCTTAGCCAATCTTCGCTTAATCCGTAGTCCCTGTTTCGAGTTGCAAATATTAGCAACAGAACCAGTATCAAATACCCAGGTACTACTGCGAGCATTAGTAAGGTACACATCAATAACATGTATATCACATATACCTTTGTTCACTTTGCCATCCTTCTTATCCGCCAAATACTTGGGGCAGTTCCGCTTCCAGTGTCCAGTCTGCTTGCAGTAGAAGCACTCAGTCTCAGGCTTAGGTCCAGACTTGGGTTTCTTCTCTTGAGCAGCAACTTGTTTGCTGTTCTTCTTGAAGTTCCCCTTCTTCTTCCCTTTGCCTTTTTCTTGAAACTGGTGGTCTTGTTAACCATCAACACTTGATGCTCCTTCTTGATTTCTACCTCCGCGGCTTTTAGCATTGCGAAGAGCTCGGGAATAGTCTTGTCCATCCCTTGCATATTATAGTTCATCACGAAGCTCTTGTAGCTTGGTGGCAGTGATTGAAGAATTCTGTCAATGACACTATCATCAGGAAGATTAACTCCCAGTTGAATCAAGTGATTATTATACCCAGACATTTTGAGTATGTGTTCACTGACAGAACTATTCTCCTCCATCTTGCAGCTATAGAACTTATTGGAGACTTCATATCTCTCAATCCGGGCATTTGCTTGAAATATTAACTTTAACTCCTGGAACATCTCATATGCTCCATGACGTTCAAAACGTCGTTGAAGACCCGGTTCTAAGCCGTAAAGCATGGCACACTGAACTATCGAGTAGTCATCAGCTTTGCTCTGCCAGACGTTCTTAACGTCGTCAGTTGCATCAGCAGCAGGCCCGGCACCCAGCGGTGCTTCCAGGACATAATTCTTCTGTGCAGCAATGAGGATAATCCTCAGGTTATGGACCCAGTCCGTGTAATTGCTACCATCATCTTTCAACTTTGCTTTCTCAAGGAATGCATTAAAATTCAACGAAACAACAGCACGAGCCATCTATCTACAATAAACATAGACAAGCAAAATACTATCAGGTACTAAGTTCATGATAAATTTAAGTTCAATTAATCATATTACTTAAGAACTCCCACTTAGATAAACATCCCTCTAATCTTCTAAGTGATTACGTGATCCATATCAACAACACCATGTTCGATCGTCACGTGAGATGGGGTAGTTTCAATGGTGAACATCAATATGTTGATCATATCTACTATATGATTCACGCTCGACCTTTCGGTCTTCGTGTTCCGAGGCCATATCTGTTATATGCTAGGCTCATCAAGTTTAACCTGAATATTCCGCGTGTGCAACTGTTTTGCACCCGTTGTATTTGAACGTAGAGCCTATCACACCCGATCATCACGTGGTGTCTCAGCACGAAGAACTTTCGCAACGGTGCATACTCAGGGAGAACACTTCTTGATAATTTAGTGAGAGATCATCTTAAAATGCTACCGTCAATCAAAGCAAGATAAGATGCATAAAGGATAAACATCACATGCAATCAATATAAGTGATATGATATGGCCATCATCATCTTGTGCTTGTGATCTCCATCTTCGAAGCACCGTCGTGATCACCATCGTCACCGGCGCGACACCTTGATCTCCATCGTAGCATCGTTGTCGTTACGCCATCTATTGCTTCTACGACTATCGCTACCGCTTAGTGATAAAGTAAAGCGATTACAGGGCGTTTGTATTTCATACAATAAAGCGACAACCATATGGCTCCTGCCAGTTGCCGATAACTTCGGTTACAAAACATGATCATCTCATACAATAAAATATAGCATCACGTCTTGACCATATCACACCACAACATGCCCTGCAAAAACAAGTTAGACGTCCTCTACTTTGTTGTTGCAAATTTTACATGGCTGCTACGGGCTAAGCAAGAACCATTCTTACCTACACATCAAAACCACAACGATAGTTCGTCAAGTTAATGCTATTTTAACCTTCGCAAGGACCGGGCGTAGCCACACTCGATTCAGCTAAAGTGAGAGAGACAGACACCCGCCAGTCACCTTTAAGCACGAGTGCTCATAACAGTCAAACCAGTCTCGCGTAAGCGTACGCGTAATGTCGATCCGGGCCGCTTCATCTCACAATACCGCTGAGCCAAAGTATGACATGCTGGTAAGCAGTATGACTTGTATCGGCCACAACTCACTTGTGTTCTACTCGTGCATATGACATCTACGCATAAAACCTGGCTCGGATGCCACTGTTGTGGAACATAGTAATTTCAAAAAAATTCCTACGCACACGCAAGATCATGGTGATGGCATAGCAACGAGAGGGGAGAGTGTCATCCACGTACCCTCGTAGACCGTAAGCGGAAGCGTTATGACAACGCGGTTGATGTAGTCGTACGTCTTCACGATCCGACCGATCCAAGTACCGAACGTACGGCACCTCCGAGTTCAGCACACGTTCAGCTCGATGACGATCCCCGCACTCCGATCCAGCAAAGTATCGGGGATCAGTTCCGTCAGCATGACGGCGTGGTGACGATGATGATGCTCTACCAGCGCAGGGCTTCGCCTAAACACCGTGACGATATGACCGAGGTGGAATATGGTGGAGGGGGCACCGCACACGGCTAAGGAACGATCCGTAGATCAACTTGTGTGTTCTAGGGTGCCCCCCTGCCCCCGTATATAAAGGAGGGAGGGGGAGGTGCGGCCGGCCCCCAAGGGGTGTGCCTGGAGGAGTCCTACTCCCACCGGGAGTAGGACTCCCCCCTCTTGCCTTGGTGGAGAAGGAAAGGGGGGAGGGCAAAGAGGAAACGGGGGCGCCTCCCCCCCCCTCCTTGTCCTATTCGGACTAAGGGGAGAGGGGGCGCGTGGCCTGCCCTGGCCGGCCCTCCTCTTCTCCCTCATGGCCCATGTAGGCCCAATAACCCCCGGGGGGGTTCCGGTAACCCCCCGGTACTCCGGAAAAATCCCGGTTTCTCCCGGAACAATTCCGATATCCAAATATAGGCTTCCAATATATCAATCTTTATGTCTCGACCATTTCGAGACTCCTCGTCATGTCCTAGATCATATCCGGGACTCCGAACAACCTTCGGTACATCAAAATATATAAACTCATAATAAAATTGTCATCATAACGTTAAGCGTGCGGACCCTACGGGTTCGAGAACTATGTACACATGACCTAGAACTATTCTCGGTCAATAACCAATAGCGGAACCTGGATGCTCATATTGGCTCCTACATATTCTACGAAGATCTTTATCGGTCAAACCGCATAACAACATACGTTGTTCCCTTTGTCATCGGTATGTTACTTGCCCGAGATTCGATCGTCGGTATCCAATACCTAGTTCAATCTCGTTACCGGCAAGTCTCTTTACTCGTTTACGTAATGCATCATTCCGTAACTAACTCATTAGCTACATTGCTTGCAAGGCTTATAGTGATGTGCATTACCGAGAGGGCCCAGAGATATCTCTCCGACAATCGGAGTGACAAAACCTAATCTCGAAATACGCCAACCCAACATGTACCTTTGGAGACACCTGTAGTACTCCTTTATAATCACCCAGTTACGTTGTGACGTTTGGTAGCACCCAAAGTGTTCCTCCGGTAAACGGGAGTTGCATAATCTCATAGTTACATGAACATGTATAAGTCATGAAGAAAGCAATAGCAATATACTAAACGATCAAGTGCTAGGCTAACGGAATGGGTCATGTCAATCACATCATTCTCCTAATGATATGATCCCATTAATCAAATGACAACACATGTCTATGGTTAGGAAACATAACCATCTTTGATTAATGAGCTAGTCTAGTAGAGGCATACTAGTGATGTTATGTTTGTATATGTATTCACACATGTATCATGTTTCCGGTTAATACAATTCTAGCATGAATAATAAACATTTATCATGATATGAGGAAATAAATAATAACTTTATTATTGCCTCTAGGGCATATTTCCTTCACATTCAATGTACTGACCTGGTGTGTCATGCTAGCTTGCAGGTTATGCCGGATTTGATTGCTTGCTTGTCGTGGTTTTCGTTCGTACGAGCTAGGATAAGTGTTCTGGCCAGAGTCCCTGCGGAGTGGAGTTCACCGTCGTCATCGTTGTTCCGCTGCTAGAGTTCTTCTGCTGCATCGTATTGTTCTGCTGCTTGCATCGAGCAACAGTGGCAGGCATAGTGTCGCCATGCCGATGTAACCTTTGTACCCAAATAGATTGTAATAAAGAGCTGGTTTGTTCTATGCTAAGCAGTGCCATATTCCGAAAGACTTCATCTTGATCTCTAGGCTGGAATATGGGGCGTTCCGGTTTTCTCTGAGCCGGGGTGCCACAGTTGCAGGGTTGCTTGAGAGAGACCATCTTCATCCTATGCCTCCCACGGATTGATAAACCTTAGGTCATCCACTTGAGGGAAATTTGCTACTATCCTACAAACCTCTACACTTGGAGGCCCAACAACGTCTACAAGAAGAAGGTTGTGTAGTAGACATCAAGCTTCGCCCTCGTCCACCGCGTCTGTGCTCTTGGCGCAGCGAGGTCAACATGGTCAACAAACAACAGCTATCGGAAGAGGCTGACAGTAGGGGCCCACACAAGAAAATTCCTCCTTATTACGCGCAAAATAATGATTCATTCACCTGACAGCTGGGACCCACCGAAACGGCCTCTGTATTTCATGAAACAAATGTTCCCCCTCCTGTCAGCCCGGACCCACCAGCTATATCTTTGCACGCAAGGAAGTGCCTCCTTATTACGCACAAAAAATGAATACTTCCCCTGCTAGCTGGGACCCACCTTGGTGGGAGGCTGACTTGTGGGCCTACTAAGTTAACGGGGACAGAGGGCTTTGTCAACTTAGTCAATATGAATGATTATAGCTCCAGTGACCGCACGATGTCCATCCAACGGCCGTAGTGCTTCTTAAACCTCTGGTCTTCTTGCTCCAGCTGCCCAAAGTGGCGTCGGTCGTGCCGCATTCTCCTGCCTCCCGTGGCCGGCTGTGCTACCGCGGAGGCCTCACCACCCCCTACTATTCCCACCGCTGGCTAGGCCCTGCAGCAACGGCAGCCTCACATCGTAGCTGAACCAACGAACCCTCATACTCCTCTCCGCGCGGGCTTCCACTGCCGTGTTTTCCCCGGCTCCACGTCGTCCCCTTCCTAGGCCTCGCCGTCGTCCATCGCCCTGGTGCTCTCGGCACGGCATGGTCAACTAGGTCAAGGAACGACTTCCATCGGAAGAGTACTATACGTGGGGAGGCTGACAGCTGGGTCCACGGCGGCCGCAAGGAAGTGCCTCCTTATTACGCGCAAAATAATTATTCCTCCACCTGACAGCAGGGACCCACCGGACGGGCTACCATATTTCGTGAAAAAAACATTTCCCCTCTGACTGCTGGGACCCACCAGCTACATCTTCGCACGCAAGGAAGTGCGCCCATATTACGAGCAAAAAAATGATTCACCCCCCCTGACTGCTGGGACCCACCAGCTACATCTTCGCATGCAAGGAAGTGCCTGACAGTCGGGACCCACCTGGTCGAAGCATACGTAGTGTTGTCATTCTGGTCCCAAACGTGTATGTAGTCGATGTACAGGTGCGCACGTGTCGTAGTAGAGGCACGCACGTGTTGTAGTAGTGGCGCGCACGTAGCATGTACATGTACGTACAGCGGCCAGAGTGCAAGAAAGAAAATACGGCCACGTACATACAAACGGGAGGGGTCTCAAACGCCTACTCGTGCATACATATGGCCAGGGCTCGTGTACATGGCTGGGTCGGAACGGAGAAACTGCATCATCGTCGTGTTCATGGGGAGGCAACGGAATGTGTCGTGTTCATCAGGAGGCAACGAAACGCGTGGGAGCCAACCGGCTTGGACGGAACAACAGATGGAAACGAGGCTTGGCATACCACAGAACGGAGGTAACGGCCTTGTGTTCGACCGGCCACGGTCGAAACGGGATCCTATTCATCGGGAGGGGTCTGGCGTACCACAAAACGGAGGAAACAGACTTCTGTTGGAGCTCCTATGGTCGAAACGGGGTCATGTTGATCGGGAGGGGTGTGGTGTACAGCAAAACAGACGAAACAGACTTGTGTTGGAGCGCTACGGTCGAAACGGGGGTCCTCTTCATCGGGAGGGGTGTGGCATACCGCAAAACGGGACTCCACATGATACTGTTCATCTCCACCGTCGACCTCCTCCAGCCTCCACGGGTTAGTGTTCATCCATCGTCGACCTCCTCCAGCCTCCACCTGCGACTGTTCATCCACGGACTCCTGTTCATCCAGCCTCCACCGCATGCTACTCCACCTGCTATTGTTCAACCAGCCCTCTCCACGGGCTACTGTTCAACCACCCCTCCATGGGCTACTGTTCTTCCAGCCCTCCACCGGCTACTGTTCAACCAGCCCTCCATGGGGTCATCCTGTTCATCCAGCCCTCAACGGGGTCCTGTTCATCCACCCCCAACCAGCTCGATCAGGGTCCTGTTCATCCATAGGCAACACCATGGGGTCCTGTTCATCCACCCCCCACCGGGAACTGTTCATCCAAACCCCCAACAACGCTCACTGTTCATCAAGGGAAGGAGGCAACAGGGTTCGATCGGCTTCAGTTAGTAGCAGTAGTGAAGGAATCACTCGGGTTTAGTAACGTAGCTAGTGCAATCGCTCGGGTTCAGTTAGAGCCCAATGCCTCTGTCGGGTTCAGTTAGAGCCCAACGCCTCGCACACACGTGTGTACGTGTACGAGAGAAACGCGCATCACTCATCCCCCGACCACCCACCGTAACCGGGAACTCCCTGAAATTTTCATTGCCCTCGTTTCTACCACGGTTTTTTCTGTCATGGACGGCCCAAAGAATGTCATGCAGCTGCATCTCCGGCCCACCCAGGATGAAAAGCCCGTTTTCTGTCATGATTTTTTGTCATGGAAGTAGGAGCCCACCACATCTATGATGATACCGGGTTTTGTCACAATTATCGTCATAGAAGTGTCATAAGTATGACAGAATTTTTTTTCGTTCGGCCCAAAATGTCATGGATGTATCTTTTTTTGTAGTGTTGATTCACATTCTGCCCAATCATAGCCTGCACACTTTTTAATAACTCAATCGGATCATTGTTCCTTCTTTCTTCAAACATACGCATAATTTGCTCACTGGAGGGTGGATCTGGCGGTGGAGGCGGTGGTTGTGGATATGGCTCGAGGGAGTGTCCTGCCTGTCTTGCTGAGTGACGAACATGGACATCCTCGCATGCCTGCGTGCTGCTGCCTCCCTGCGTCATCCTACTATTTATTTTTTCCAATAAAAGCAACCACGATGAGCAACATCCGAAAAATGGGAGGAAAAGCCAGCGACAAACCCGAAAGAGCAAAATAAAAGAAGCGAAAAACATAGCCAACAAATAAAAAGTTCCAACATAATTATACATAGACTCGTACATGAAAGATAGACATCATGACAGGTGCGTCTACTTTCATACATGCAACGATACACCATGGCTCATACAACTACATCCGTACATCACAGGACCACTGCGGATACTCAGACGCTCTAGGACTCTGATGGTGCTGCTGGATCCTCTCCTGAGTCAGACTTAGATCCTGAACTGACGATGTTAACCGAGACCTCTGGGTTAAAAGTAACACGACGACGCTGCCTTGAGGGCTCTCCCTTAGAGGTAGGCATGGGATGAGAAGGGGTCATGGGAGCTGCGGAGGTAGCAAGAAGAGACGCCCACTCAGCAGGAGCACTGTGTGGGTTCACAGTCGAGGTGCCTGAGCTACTCGGGGGAGTAACTGGGGAAACAAGTGAGCTAGAACTGGGCACAATATAAGGAGTAAATCCCATAGAAGGTGGAGTAGGGTAGGATCTAGCGGTGGCTAAAGCAGAATGAGCACGAGTCAGCTCTCGAGCTAGCTCGTAAATCAGAAGATAACTAGCAGTGACGAGAAAGGTGGCTAGTGTCACTATCAGACGTCGGATCAATGATAGGAAAGTGGACACCACCATCATCGTGCAGACATGGGTAGTAGCGAAAACTTGGGTGATTCTGCATCTGAACCTCGGTATGGCGTAACTCCACAAGAATCTCGAACGTAGCAAACTGGACGGCTTGAGCAGCAGTGGATGCATAACCGCTCCGAGAGGTACGAGTGTAAGAGCCTGATGACGAACTGGTGCGCAGAGTAACCACGATGTGATACTCATACACGGAGTCGGCTAGACGCTCTCGGTACACCCGATATGATGGGTCGTCGCTGTGAGGGTACAGTCGACGCCATATGTTACGAAGGAGATGCGATGAAGCGTATGGCATCAGCTCCAACTGGCACGAATACGGCACCGGAGCCATCTACACTCACAATCATTAGCCAGTTAGAAATAACAATAAACCCAATGCCTGCAATGCAGCAAACAGATGCAGACACTAACAACACTCAATTTGCAAGCTAACTAACATCCAACTTAACGTGTCGGGTCTAGTGTGTCCTACAGTCAGCGCGGCTCTGTTACCAAGCATTGTGGCACCCCGGCTCAGAGCAACTGGTTTACCTTGCATTGCCAACCCAGAGATCATGTCTTCTGACAATACATAACATCTTGGTACAGAAAATAACCGCTTTATTGAGACTAGGGGAAGCATAGTTGCGATGTTACATCAAGTAGCGAGACCAAGCGGCACACTCGGTGCGGCTGAACAATATGTACATTATTTAGTGAACATAAAGGGGCCTCGATCACGACAACTACACGGCAGCGGAACAACGACGTAGCAGGACTCCATAGCACAGGGACACCAATGTGGACACAATATAGACTCGGCAACACTCCGATCCAGTTAGACTTTCCTAAAATCTGGCATAACATGCCAGGTCAGTACATTGAATGTACGTGCAAGCTCACAACAAGCATAAACATAATGGCAAACAATATTATGACATTTAATCCAGTTAAATGCAAACAGCAACATGCTACTCATGCAGTGAAACCAAACTTGTGAACTGAGTCACTCGGACTCTCTTACCAACGGGTTGCCTCGCAACCAAATGGTGATCATTCATAGATCACAAACAAAACCATACACGGTTCAACTAGTTACCTCGTAACCAAATGGTGATCATTCATGGATCACAAACGGAACCATACTCGGTTCAACGGCTTGCCTCGCAACCAAACGGGGATCATTCACGGATCACAAACGAAACCACAACGGCCAGTCTCGCTGACATCATCATGATTCAACCAATGCCATGCAAATAACTTAGTGTGCAAGTTTTACTTTATAAAAGTTGATCCATGGTGTTACTTACTTACGAACTGGGCCCTTATCCGTGGGCGCGGCTATCGATAGATTAATACACTCTGCAGAGGTAGCACACTGTACCCACACCACGGAACCCATGGCCTCGCACTCCCATTCGGGTGGACCAACGACATTCTGACAGAACTCTCCCATTGCCATGACACTCTCTCAGCCACTCCGACCAACTCCCCACTAGGCTAAGTCATGGGTGGCTCCGTGCCTACCAAAGGCATCACGACCACCATCGTGGCAAACCAAAACGGTCCCAAACGGGGACAAGGTACCATCTCAATAACAACGGGCACACAAGGTTATGTCTGCTTACTGGGCCAGGGTAACGCATGCCCATAACCTTCCCTCATTGGAGGCACCGAAAAGAGGCATGACAATGGACCGACTAATGGCCTTCCCATAAAAGGCAAATGTGGTTGCACTGGTCAGCCCGATTCAATGGCACCATGACCCGATCAACTTTATGTTCAAGTTCAATTAACATCAGGTTTAACTTGAAATGAAAAATGCTCGAGTTACCATATGCCATGCTCATGCAACCATATGACATGCATCACATATCACTGAGAAACAATAGATCAACCTCATCAAAGTCCTACTTGCACAAATCATTATTCAACTTTACTGGTTTACCTTACTGGTCATTTATACTCATATTTTTTAGTTGCCTTTTATCATACAAAACTCATCATGCATATATGAAAATAATAATACCGATGCACATCATACCATAGTCATGACAAAATCATTTAGTCCAACTACTTATGCTATATCTCACTAGTTCAAGCACTCATTTTTGTTAACTAAGCATCTTGATCATGACAAAATAACTAACACAAGCATTATTATCCATTTAATAACTATATGCAAGAAATATCATATATTCAAGTTGGAAAACCATGGATATTGCAAAGACACCATGAAAATGTTTGTGTGGCTTGCCTTAGTGCAGAGGAGCTTCACACTCCTCCTGGGTAGCTTCAAGACAAGCTTCTCCTTATGAAAAAAGAATTCAAATGACAAAAGGAAAATCATCAAATACTTCTGAAAATTACCAGAAAATCTAGACAACAGAAAAAAATCAACTGATTTGGACTTGTAGTTAAAGAGTTATAGCAGTTAAAGTTTTTGTTAAATTCTGAAATATAATTAAAAAGAAAAAGAAAACTGGGGGTGATGTCGAAGGCGTAAACCCGCGGGGCGCCACCACTTATACTGCTTCAGGCGCGGTTGAGTGGCTGAAAGTGGGCCCCCGCTATCAGTTTTTAAGAGAGAGAGAGAGAGAAACAGAGGAGAGCGACGAGTTGCCGGAGCTCTCTCTGGCGGGGAGCGCTCGGCTGCCGATTTGAGAGGGGGGGGGAATAGGTAGCTGAGGTTCTTGTGCATCTGCATGTACCTGAAACGTGGCTAGGGTTGGTTGGACGGGGTCGGGACAGAGCTCTCCAGCAGTGGCAGCGGGCGGAGCTCGTCGGAGTTGGCGATTCCGGTGAGGCAGGGCCGGTCTAGCAACTCCAACAGCACCAGCATGCACCAGTGGTTCACCAGGGACACGCCGGAGGAGTCGGTTGAGCTCAAGTGGCTCTGGAGAGGGAGGGGGAACTGGAAGGGGATCACCGGCGAGCTCGGGTCGGGGATGACGGCTAGAGGCCTGTCCGGCCAAGCTGCGGCTACCTACGGCGTGGTGGTGGTGGTGTGAGTTCAGTGGTGAGGAGAAATGAGCTCGGGAGGGCTCTATTTATAGGCGAGGCCGAGGCGAGGATCGAGTGCTCGCCGGAGTTCTCTAGAGGGGCGCCCGATGACGAATGGCATCAGTGAGAGGGGGAGAAGACGTCGTGGCTCATGCGGGAACTGTGGGCGAGCAGCAACGAGCACAGGAGCCAGGTACGCGACGAGCATAGGGGCACGAGTGCACTGTTGGCTTGGCCGCGCCGTGCCCGTGCTCGCTGCGGCAAGCTCCGGCGTCGGCGAGTGCCAGGGCAGAGTTAAGGGGTGGAGATGATGATGGGGGCGTGGTTTGGCAAGGTGCGGTAGTCGGGGCAGCGAGCACGCGCGCAACAGAGACACGGGCGCGTCGCAAAGCACGTCAGCGGCATGCCAACCCCTCTGGACGAACGCGGTCACCGCGTGAACTCTTGCCTCAGGCTGAGCGAAGCGCAAACTCCATGTCTGGCGTGTATTCCTTAGTGGTTTTGGTTGTTCTGGATGTTTGGATGGGTCACAAGTGAGCTGTGCGAGTGAACTTCTTCCTGGCAAGTTTCTGGACAAAAACTTGTGAGGTTAACTGGGAATGATTCAGTAAGAACTAAGGGTTGTGCTTTCGGGTTTAGCATTCACTTAGGAAGGTAATGAAGCTCAGAAAAGATCAACCCCAAAGGATCAAGGAAAAATATACTTGCTGTGTAATGTGGTTATTCTGTCCAGAACAGAAATGATTTTCTGTAGCAAAAATATTCCAAAAATTTATGCAATATTTTTGCTCAGGGAGGTGTCTTAGGGTCCAAAGAATATTTGTGAATTTTCTCAGGATTTTAGATGCAATAAAAATAGGGGTTGCTTTGGAGCATATTTATCTGAATTGATTTCTAGGGAAGAAAATGAATATTTTTCTTTTATGAAAAATATCCCTTGGGTTAGTTTTGGAGTTTTTCAGAGAAGGAAAGATGAGCTAGGGATGGATGGATCACTTGGGTGAAGATCAAGGGTAGGCCCAAGTGTTCAAGTCCATTTGAATTGATTCAAAACTCGAAATCCAAAGAAAATGCAAAAGAAAGTCCAGAAAAAGGGAGAAGGCAAATCCAGGCTATCACACGTAGAGTCTATCACACCTAATCATCACATGGTGTCTCAACACGACGAACTGTCGCAATGGTGCATACTCAAGGAGAACACTTATACCTTGAAATTTAGTGAAGGGATCATCTTATAATGCTACCATCGTACTAAGCAAAATAAGATGCATCAAAGATAAACATCACATGCAATCAAATTATGTGACATGATATGGCCATCATATTGTGATTTTGATCTCCATATCCAAATCATCGCCATGATCTCCATCGTCACCGCTCGGCACCTTGATCTCCATCGTAGCGCTGTGGTCGTCTCGCCAAATTTTGCTTCTACAACTATTGTTAACTCATAGCGATAAAGTAAAGCAATTACATGACGTATGCATTTCATACAATAAAGTGACAACCATACGGCTCTTGCTAGTTGCCAGATATCTTACAAAACATGATCATCTCATACAATAATGTATATCTCATCATGTCTTGACCATATCACATCACAACATACCCTGCAGAAACAAGTTAGACGTCGTCTACTTTGTTGTTGCAATTTTACGTGGTTACTACGAGCTTCTTGCAAGAACCGTTCTTACCTACGCATAAAACCACAACGATGTTTCATCAAGTTTGCTGTTTTAACCTTCTTTAAGGACCGGCCCTAGTCAAATTCGATTCAACTAAAGTAGGAGAAACAGACACCCCCACCTTTATGCAAAACTAGTTGCATGCCTGTTGGTGGAACCGGTCTCAGGTACGTGGACATGTAAGGTTGGTCCGGGCCACTTCATCCCACAATACCTCTGAATCAAAATAAGGCGTTGGTGGTAAACAGTATGACTATCACCGCCCCCGACTCTTTGTGTTCTACTCGTGCATATCATCTACGCATAGACCTGGCTCATGATGCCACTGCTCGGAATCATTGCATGGAAAACAAAAATTCTACGCTCTCGCAATGATCTATCCATGGAGATGCATAGCAACGAGGGGGAGAGTGTGTCTACTTACCCTCATAGACTGTAAGCGGAAGCGTTTCACAAAGTGGTTGATGTAGTCGAACTTTCTTCGCGATCCACCGATCGAGTACCGAACGTACGACACCTCCGATTTCTGCACACATTCAGCTCGGTGACGTCCCTCGCCTTCTTGATCCAGCAAGACATTGAGGTAGTAGATGAGTTTCGTCAGCACGACGGCATGGTGACGGTGATGGTGAAGTGATCTCTGCAGGGCTTCACCTAAGCACTACGAAAATATGATCGAGGGAGTAAACAGTGGATGGGGGCGCCGCATACGGCTAGGCAATTGTCTGGTGTGTGCTAGGGGCGCCCCCCCCCCCCCCACATATATATAGGTGGGAGGGGGAGGGGAGAGGCCAGGAGGCGCCACAAGTAGGACCAAATCCTACTTGGGCTCCTCCCAAGCCGCGCGGCCCCCTGCCATATATATCAGAGAGGGAAGGAAAGAAGCGGGAGGGGGAAGGAAGGGGGAATCCTATTCTCTTTCTTTCGTTTTCTTCTTCCCCTTTCCTTCTCCACCTTGGCCGGCCCATATGGGGGGCGCAGCAGCCCCTTGTGGCTGGTGTGTTTCCCCTCTTGGCCCACAAGGCCCATATCTTTTGCCGGGTGTGCCCGGAACCCTTTCCCGTGACCCGATATGTACCCAGTACCCTCCGGAACACTTCCGGTGTCCGAATACCATCGTCCTATATATTAATCTTTACCTCTCGACCATTTTGAGACTCCTCGTCATGTCCGTGATCTCATTCGAGACTTCGAACAGCAATCGGTCACCAAATCACATGACTCATATAATACTATATCGTCAACGAACGTTGAGCGTGCGGACCCTATAGGTTCGAGAACTATGTAGACATGACCGAGACACTTCTCTGGTCAATAACCAATAGCGGAACCTAGATGCCCATATTGGCTCCTACATATCCTACGAAGATCTTTATCTGTCGAACCGTTATGAGAACATACGTAATTTCCTTTGTCTATCGGTATGTTATTTGCCTGAGATTTGATCGTCGGTATCTTCATACCAGTTTAGTCTCGTTACCAGCAAGTCTTTTTACTCGTTCCGTAATACATCATCTCGTGACTAACTCCTTAGACGTTTGCTTGCAAACTTATGATGTGTATTACCGAGAGGGCCCAGAGACACTTCTCTGATACCCGGAGTGACAAATCCTAATCTTCATCTATACCAACTCAACAGACACCTTCAGAGACACCTGTAGAGCATTTTTGTAATTATCCAGTTACGTTGTGACGTTTGATAGCACACAAGGCACTCCTCCGGTATTCGGGAGTTGCACAATCTCATAGTCGAAGGAATATGTATTTGACATGAAGAACGCAATAACAATAAAACTGAACTATCATTATGGTAAGCTAATGAATGGGTCTTGTCCATCACATGATTCTCCTAATGATGTGATCCCATTATCAAATGACAACTATGTCCATGGTTAGGAAACCTTAATCATTTTTTATCAACGAGGTAGTCTATTAGAAGCTCACTAGAGACACGGTGTTTGTTTATGTATTCACACATGTATCAAAGTTTCCGATCAATATAATTCTAGCATGAATTAGGAAATATAATAGTAACCATTTTATTATTATCTTTAAGGCATATTTCCATCAGCGTCTAGGAAAGGGGATCCAGCAAAAACAAGTGTGAATCTCGTAGATATGGCGAAAACGACATGGAGTATGCAAAATCCCATACAAAAAAATCAGGATGGCCCATTACATGGGATCTATTCGGGCAGGAAAAATTGCCCATGCCCGTAAACCGGCGTTTATTATTTCGCATGCCCCGTTTTACGGTATCTGGTGCTCTTAGCCCCGGTTCTTTTGGGCGATTCTCCCAGAATCTTGAGAATCGACCCTCCGCCCAGCTTCTCCCAGAATCTTGTATCCATATTTTGTACAATCCTAATTGTACAAAGTTGGGTCATCTATTTTGGAACGGAGGGAGTATTTAGGATTGTAAAAGAAAAAAATATGAGTTCAAGATTTTGGGAGTAGCAGGATGAAGGGTTGATTCTCAAGATTATGGGAGAATTGGCCAAAAGAACTGGGCCTTAGTCGCATGACATCCGGAGCTGATAGGGTGGTGTCCCTGGAGCTGAGCTGCCGGTGCTGGCTCGGCTAGTCAACTGCCTGAACAGTGCTCCAGCAAGCCGCGAGGGAAAAAGGGAGCAGAAGAAGACGCACGCCAGTCCGCCACCAACCGCGGCGCGTGGGAGGGCTTAGCGCTAGTGCGGGTGCGGTGCGGGCGGAGTCCCACCCAGCAAGAAGCAACCAACCACCACGGTTGGGGTTGGGGTTGGGGTCACCGCCCGCCCGCCGGACGCGCCAGCGACAGCGACGAATCAATCCATCCGCTTTGTTTTGCCGCCGGGCCGCGCCGATCCGGTCAGCGCGCGCGTCACGCCCCCGCTCCCGTCGGCTAATGCGGTCCGACGCGACGCGCGCCTCCACTTCCCGCCCGCCCTCGCTGTCCGTGGCGGGCCTACCTCACGCGGCCGGCAGTTGGCAACCGTGGCCGCGCGGGCAGGCGGGCGGAGTCCTCTCTCCCCCCCACTTTCCCCCTCCCCCCACGGAGAGGAGAGGGATCCTTCCCCGCCCCACCTCCCGGCCCCGGCCCCGGCCGCCACCCTCCCTTTTCTTTCCGAGCTCGAATCAAGTCCCCTCGCCCTGCCGCCGCTGCCGCCGCGGCCTAGCCCTTGACTCTTCTCCACGACGCTCCCCCGCTGTCTTTTGACCGCTCCAAACTTGCTTTCTTGCTTCTCTTCCCCCTTGATCGCGGCTAGCCATGGGGTTATGAGTGACACAGCGCTTGCTTTGGATTCAGCTGTTCGTCCGTCCGGCAGCGGCACGGCACCCGCTGCCGCATCATAACCGCCGGCCTGCCCTTTCTGCTCCATCTGGGAAGTTAGCTCCTCCCGAAATTCCCTTCTTTCGTCACCCCTGGAAAAAGGGAAGGAAAAGGCGCCATCTTTTCCGATCCCAGCTTCAGGCCAGGGACACACCATCCTCCCCTGATCGCTCACGCGGCAGGCCTCCAGCTTCAGAGATTGAGCCAAGCTCTTCTTCTTCCCGAGCAGAATTCAGGCTCTGGTGCACCGGTTTTGAGCAGATCCCCGTGCCGGAGAGGGATCTTCTCGCCGACAGACTGACAGAGTCAGACGGTCTCGGTCCAACTGCTCCCCTGCCTCTGCTTAAGCTCGGTCCCCAGTTTTGGGGCTCCGGCTGCTCTGCTGCGGCCTCGATGGACGGCCTCCCCGACGCGGCGCCGCCCGCGCCGGCGCCGCAGCAGCAGCCGAAGCGCGACGAGTGGAGCGAGAGCGGCATCTCGCGCCTGCTCGAGGCCTACGAGGCCAAGTGGCTGCTCCGCAACCGGGCCAAGCTCAAGTGGAGCGACTGGGTCGACATCGCCCACGACGTCTCCGCCCACTGCTCCTCCTCCGACCACGCCTCCAAGCCCGGCGCCGCTGCCGGGGGCACCGCCAAGACCCCCAACCAGTGCAAGAACAAGGTCGAGTCCATGAAGAAGCGCTACCGGGCCGAGTCGGCCGCCGCCACGCGCGCCGGAGTAGCCGGGGCAGCCAGCGCCTCCGGTGGCCCGTCGTGGCGCTTCTTCGGCCGCATGGACGGGCTGCTCAAGGGGCCGGCCGCCGGCTGCTCTGGCCAGCCGCAGGCGCAACCGGAGCCGAGTAACGATGGCATCGTCCAGCCGCGAGCACCGCTGAAAGCAGAGCCGGAGGCCGACGCCGAAGCAGACACCGCCCTCCAGCAGCCGCCGGACACCGCAGGGCCGCCCGGGGCGCTCTCCGAGCTACTCAACGCAGACGCCAACGGCTCCGCGACCGTGAAGGCCGAGAAGACCGTCGATCAGGCCACGCACAAGGAGACCAGCAGGGCGGCGGACAGCGACGCCGCAAATGTGAGCTCTCCGCGGAGCAAGGAGGTGGAGGCGGAGGCGAACGACGACGGCGCCGAGGAGGCCTGGGACGCGCCGGGGAGGAAGCGGAAGGGCCCTGAGCTGGACGTCGCGAGGAGCATCGAGCTGCTGGCGAGCTCGTTCGTGAAGATCGAGCGGGCCAGGCTGGAGGTGTACCGGGACACGGAGCGGATGAGGGCCGAGGCCGAGGTGAAGAGGGGCGAGATGGAGCTGAGGAGGACGGAGATCATGGCCAAGACGCAGCTGCAGATCGCCAGGCTCTTCGCCAAGCGGCTCAAGGAGTGCGTCGGCGGTAACGGCGGCAGCTCGTCTCAAGTGGACACGCTTGCCAAGAAAGGCGAAAATGGTTAGTTCCAACTTAAAACCAGCTTACCAGTAAGATTGCTGTTCATATTCAGTGCTGCAAGAGCATCCTAAATGGTGTATGGTGTGAGATATGGGTATGTGGAAGTGCATTTCCGGCTTCATCTTACACTCTATCGCTGTCAGTTAATTACTGCAATCATGCTATGTTTGGAGCTACTTTTCTATCTAGTCCTGGAAAATCATCACTGATAGAATGGGAAATTGCAGCATGAGGTTATTCTTGCACCAATATGGTAACTACTAGGAACAAGATGGTCTCTGGATTCACTTCAGTGTTTGCTTCAGACGTATACTACTAAAGCAGCTTTTCATTCTGTAGTACTAGTACTGTGATGGTTCAGACACTTTCTGAGCTTGACTGAACTGAAATACATTTCTGTGGAACGGCTGAACTTTTGAAGCCTTTCCTTCCTATCGAGACCTACCGTCTCATTCTACAGCGCTGTTCTACCATTTGGCCGGGGCTGAATGTTGTCCCCGTGTGTTGCTATGTATGACAGACTCCATTCGGGTTATTTTATTGGCAAAAACAAAGTGAAAAACCGCATGTTAGAACTAAAATCTTGGTATAACTAGTGTCATACATGCTCTGCTAGAAGAGGGTGTATTTTGAGTATCGTTTACTGACATAAACGCAAACACGGTACCGGGATCTGATGTTCTAACTTGTAGGCAGCAGAAGGCTTGATTGTTGTTGACATATAATGCATGCTCTGAATGTTTAGTTCCATTGCAAGACTGTATAGTGGAATTCAGGTACTGTGGTAACGCAGGGGGCCAAAATATAATCTCCTCATTAAACGGATCAGAGGTCTCGCGGTACTATGCTATGGGGGTCAATGGACAATTATAGAACTTAATCCTTGGATGATATGAACCTGCTGCGAGGAGTCGGCTAGGTGTTGCTTCGACTTTGTTAGCATACATTCTCAAAATTTAGGCGTGCTTATTTAGTTGCAAGACGGATTTTCATTTTATCTTATGAAAAGCACCATCTTGTACGGTCTGCTGACATCCTTACTCTTTTTCTCTTTGAAATCTTGCAGGAGAACTGCATGTAACTCATCTTGTTTTCTACTACTATTTAGTTTTCAGTTCTCTTCTCAACAATTTGGCTTACGGGTTTCAGGTTCAGGGTGACTGGCCAATCAAAACACCTGTGAATTGTGATTCTCCTCCCCTGGCGCCGCACGAGTTCTAAACAGAAGGCCGGTATCGCACTCCATTCATGTGCGGAAAATGTATGTCGATTGATTTAGCTTCACCATGAGAGTGAAGGCATAGTGTAGCCGTAAAGATCGAAATGCAATAACGGAAGCACCAGTGCCCCTTTCCAGCAGGGTGTTAGAAGATGCAGTTTTACAATCAGGAGTAGTTTGCTAGTCCGAAAATTTGTCAACTTGCATTCCTACTGAAACTGTTTTGCTGACAACATTTGTAAGATGCTGTGGTTCTCTCTCAGTGCTGGAAGCCGGATGCTTGAGGTGCTATGGTGTTTGTGTGACTGTTGATGGTATGATTCATTCGTGTACTGTGTATGCATCATCCACGGCTACCTTTTCCATATATGTAATGTGTGCATCATCCATGCTCTTACCTTTTTCCATGTGCTGTACATGGCTTCAAAAAGTCATTTTGTTTTCAAACTTTTCAGATATAAGGAGGCGACGGGGATTCCTTTTTTGGGCTACCCTTTTTGCCAAATAAATAAATAAATCCATCTGCCAGTGTACCCGCGAAAAGCCCCCAATACTTTAGCTCAGGAACATGAACATGTGGTTAACTCAGATCGGCACCACCCGCGAGGAACGTGTCGTGGTTTTGTCACGGCAAATGTCCTAGTGTGAGGACTTATCATGAGGCCATCGCAACTAAGGGCCTGTTCTGATCTCCTCCAAACTTTCAAAACTTCTCAAAATCTGCTTCAGAAGCTGGCTTCGTACTCCACCTAGCGATCAGCGAAGCGTTTTGCACGTGGTAGCTTCTCCCCGCGATTTGGCCCGGTTCTGCACGTGGTAGCTTCTCCCCGCGATTTGGCCCGGTTCTGCACGTGGTAGCTTCTCCCCGCGATTTGGCCCGCTCGGGAGGCTGCTAGCCTTGTTGGGCTCTAGTTTGGGCCATTGGAGGCAGCCCAGTTTGGGCTAGACATCCACGGAACGAGCTCCTGTACCGATTCCATCGAGGGAACGACCAGCGATCTGTTTTGGCGGGCGTACTGATTCGCTCGGCTTCACTTGGCGGTGGCACTTCCATCGTAATAATGGGCAACTTCTCATTCTGCTTTTCGTGGAGCTGGGCTTTTGGAGCTTCGCATTTTTACACTGCGAACGGGCTGAGCTTCCCGAAGCCAGCTTCTCGGGCCTATTCCGTTCGGCTCCGCTCCCGCTCCGGAATTTTGCGAAGCGTGAAGTGGGAGGACATCCGAACGGGCCCTAAGTAGTAGCTTGAACGGGGTTGGTCGGAATCGAGAGGCGCGAGGTTTTACCCAGGTTCGGCCGCTCACGGTGAAGGTAAAAGCCTACATCCTGCTTCATTGATATTGATGATGATGATGCTCACGATTACAAGGGTGCTCTTTCGCTACCTCTATCTCGAGAGCTATTGATTTGTATGTCTAAACTTGTCCCTCTTGGGTGCCCTGCCCCTCCTTATATAAGTTGGAGGGGCGGGTTACATATGGAGTCCTAGTAGGATTAGGACTATCATACTACAAGTGGAATCTTAGTCTTGCTTCCTTTGTAAGGGAATATTCCTTATGCCTTTCCTCTTAAGCCGGCCTACGATAACATGAGCCGGCCTATTGGGCCTTGGGCCTTGTCATCCATCTGACCCACCGTTAGCATCATTAGTGAGTCGCCAGACCAGTGAGTCGTCAGTCTCCGGGCGGGTTACCGATGAAACACCAAGTCCCAGCCGGGTCATATATCTAGTCGGGTCATACCGCGGGGTATATCCCCGACAGAATGGATGAAACAAATTAGGGGATAAATAATTTTATGCCCTTAGTTGCGTCCCACTCGGCTGGTTTGCTCTAATTTCGAAAAACCTTTGGTCTTGCCCAAGTGCGTTTGGCCCCCTTATGCTTTTGCCCTTCCGTCTCAATTCCGTCCGGTCAAAGGAGTTTGACCGTTATTCAGACATTTTTCTGGACAATTTTGCCCCTCTTTACAACTCCGGTAAAAAAACAGAGATAAAAACATGACACTTACAAGTGGGTCCCAAGCACATAGAAAAAAAAGCAAGATAGAAAAATCACGCCCTCTCTCCTTTCTTGCTCTCTCTGCCGCCGGGCAAGTGACAGTAGCGCGCCAGCGCCGGCGCATGTTGGTCCACCGGAAAGGCGGGGAGGCCGGCGACTTGGGCGAGCTGGGCCAGAGGGCACGAGGCGGCGGTGGACAAGGTCAACGCTACAAGCGGGCGGCGGCGCGACGCACGGGAGGCCGGGATCGGCGCAGGGTATGCGGGCGCGGCGGAGACGACGGATCCGTTGCAGGAGACTTGGGCCGGACCGGATCCGGTCGGGATGGAGGTCGAGAAAGCACTAGCAACCGTCGGCGGGGTAGATGGGCAAGATATGCTCATCGCAGGGCTCAGGGCGCCATGGCCATGGTGGCTTGAACCTGCGGGAGAATGGACGCACACTCAAACACGAAGAAACCGAGTGAGAAAAGGAAGGAGAAGGGCGGCGGGGTCCTGCTGCTTGTTGCCGGCAGCGCCATGGGCTGCGGCCACGCTGGGCATGGATCGGCCGCACGAACATGCGCGGGGAACGGGGTGGCGCCGGAGGCTGGATGGACGAGGCGCGCAGATCCAGATGTGGGATCGACGGATCTGGCACATCAGCTCGTGGTGGCGCTCGAAACGGCCGGTGGCAGAGAATTACCAGGTTGGCGGCGACCTCCTGTTGCACGCAGAGAGTGAGAGGGGAGGCGGGCACGCAGAGAGAGAGAGAGGATGCAAAGAGAGAGGGGAAGGGTAAAATTGTCCAGAAAAATGTCTGACTAGTGGTCAAACCCCTTTGACCAGACGGAATTGGCACGGAAAGGCAAAAACATAAGGAGGCCAAACGCATTTGGGCAAGACAAAGGGTTTTTTGAAATTAGGGGCAAAACTGCCGAGGGAGACACAACTAAGGGCATCAAATTAATTATCCCAACAAATTATGTTCTAAGTGCCAAATGAAAATCAAAATTTTTAGAGTCAATTACACCACTGATGTTAGAACTTGGCATAAATGGTCACTTTAGTGTTAGAACTTGGCATAAATGGTCACTTTAGTGTTAGAACTTAAGGTGTACATATAAGTGGTTCAAAAACTTTGCTTGACGGTGCAAATACGGTGTTGTGTACGCCTGAGGTGCTGACTAGGCGTGCCAGCATGGCGTGAGGCCTGCTGTGACCGGAAGGGGAGGGGAGGGCGTGAGGCCTGCTGCGACCGGAAGGGGAGGGGAGGGCGTGTGGCCTGTCTTTCATGAGAGAAAAAAATATCAAGGGGCTTTTCGTAAAAACTCAGGCCACACGCTCCGCACTCTCCTTTCGGGCACTAGCAGCGCCCCTAGCCCCCTCCCAGCCATGTTGTGAGATAGGTTGTGGTGTGTCGATCGGCTGCAGCGCCGGGGCTGGCTAAACGATTACTTCTCCCCATTGTGTGTTCGCAACCGTGAGACCTCACCGCACCTTCCCTAGGAATGCCCTAAGGCTCGGAAGATTTGGCAGACGGCTGCTACTTGGACTGGTTGTGCGATGTTGGACCCTGCGACATGGACTCCGGCAAATACCTCGAAGGAATTCTGGTTAGCTATCGTCTCTACAACTCTGGACAAACACAAAAAGGGAGTGAAGTCCATGTTGATCCTTGTCTCATGGGAAATCCGGCTAGAGAGAAACAACAGAGTATTCAACCAAAAGTTTGCTGCCCCGGTTGCAACCATTCAAGCAATCCGACGGGAAAATGGAGCTTCAGAGATTAGGAGGATCCAATTATCTGCTGAGCCCCTTTGGGATCCCTCCTGAGAGATCTACCCTTGAGAGACCCTCTTTTTTGCCATTTTCTCTAACTTTTCATCCTTGTGGCCACTCATCTGGCCCTCATGTGTGAATACATAAACAAACATAGTGTCCCTAGTAAGCCTCTACTAGACTAGCTCGTTGATCAAAGATGGTTAAGGTTTCCTAACCATGGACATGAGTTGTCATTTGATAACGGGATCACATCATTAGGAGAATGATGTGATGGACAAGGCCCATCCGTTAGCTTAGCATAATGATCGTTCAGTTTTATTGTTATTGCTTTCTTCATGTCAAATACGTATTCCTTTGACTATGAGATTATGCAACTTCCGGATACCGGAGGAATGCCTTGTGTGCTACCAAACGTCACAACCTAACTGGGTGATTATAAAGATGCTCTACAGGTATCTCCGAAGGTGTCTGTTGAGTTGGCATAGACCAAGATTAGGATTTGTCACTCCGAGTATCAGATAGGTATCCTTGGGCCTTCTCAGTAATACACATCATAAACTTGCAAGCAAATGACTAAGGAGTTAGTCACTAGATGGTGTATTACAGAATGAGTAAAGAGACTTGCCGATAACGAGACTGAACTAGGTATGAAGATACCGACGATCGAATCTCGGGCAAGTAACATACCGATGGACAAAGGGAATTACATATGTTGTCATAACAGTTCGACCGATAAAGATCTTCGTAGAATGTAGGAGTCAATATGAGCATCCAGGTTCCGCTATTAGTTATTGACGGGAGAGGTGTCTCGGTCATGCCTACATAGGTCTCGAACCCGTAGGGTCCGCACGCTTACACTACTAGGGAAAAGCCTAGCAATAGCGCTGGTTTTTGGCCTCTCAGTAGCGCAGGCAAGCGCGCTACTGATAAGGCGCTACAGCTAAAGCTTAGCAGTAGCGCCTGCTGGCACGCGCTACTGCTATATCTACTTAGTAGTAGCGCTTACCCAAACATTCGCTACTGCTAATTACTAGTAGCGGTTTCGTGAACAATCACTACTACTATTATTCCTAGTTCCATTTTTTTATTTTAGGTCGTATACATACACCTGTATACAATTTTTCATACAGTAGCAATTTAGAGATTGTTTTAATATCATAATGAGTTAGTAAATCACTAGGTGAAAGAACTTTGGATTAGTTTCAAGTGCATGGATCCAAAGTAACCAATGGTCACTTTGGATCCATCCATTTGAACTAATCCACAGTTCTTTCACCTAATGACATAATAACTTATCATCATCATCATAATATCATTAACAACTTATCATCATAATATATCATTGTCATATAACTCCTCATAATCATCATTTTCGTCCATGATGAGACATCATATAACAACTTCGTCACTAGTTATAATAACAACTCCTCCTCATCATCATCATAGTACTCATAATCACTACTGCTACGTCTTGAGCTAGCGTTGGTTTTCCCCAAAGAGGAGAGGGTGATGCAGCAAGTGTAGCGTAAGTATTTCCCTCAGTTTTGAGAATCAAGGTATCAATCCAGTAGGAGGCTCCTCAAAAGTCCCACGCACCTACGCAAACAAACTGAGAACTCGCAACCAACGCAATAAAGGGGTTGTCAATCCCTTCACGACCACTTACGAAAGTGAGATCTGATAGAGAGATAATAATATTTTTGGTATTTCGTGATATAGATGCAGAAAGTAAAGATGCAAATAAAGATAGATTGAAAGCAAATATGATAAGAGATAGACCTAGGGGCCATAGGTTTCACTAGAGGCTTCTCTCAAGATAGCATAAGTATTACGGTGGGTGAACAAATTAATGTCGAGCAATTGATAGAAAAGCGCATAGTTATGAGATTATCTAGGCATGATCATGTATATAGGCATCACGTCCATAACAAGTAGACCGACTCCTGCCTGCATCTACTACTATTACTCCACACGTCGACCGACTCCTGCCTGCATCTAGAGTATTAAGTTCATAAGAAGAGTATTAAGTTCATAAGAACAGAGTAACGCATTAAGCAAGATGACATGATGTAGAGGGATAAACACATGCAATATGATATAAACCCCATCTTGTTATCCTCGATGGCAACAATACAATACGTGTCTTGCAACCCTTTCTGTCACTGGGTAAGAACACCGCAAGATTGAACCCAAAGCTAAACACTTCTCCCATGGCAAGAAAGATCAATCTAGTAGGCCAAACCAAACTCATAATTCGAAGAGACTTGCAAAGATAACTCAATCATACATAAAAGAATTCAGAGAAGATTCAAATAGTATTCATAGATAAACTTGATCATAAACCCACAATTCATCGAATCTCGACAAACACACCGCAAAAAGAGATTACATCGAATAAATCTCCACAAGAGAGGGGGAGAACATTGTATTGAGATCCAAAACGAGAGAAGAAGCCATCTAGCTAATAACTATGGACCCGTAGGTTTGTGGTAAACTACTCACAACTCATCGGAGAGGATATGGTGTTGATGTAGAAGCCCTCCGTGGTCGATTCCCCCTTCGGCAGAGTGCCGACGAAGGCTCCAAGATGGGATCTTGCGGATACAGAAGGTTACGGCGGTGGACATTGTGTTTCGTGGTGCTCCTGGATGTTTTCGGGGTCCGTGGGTATATATAGGAGGAAGAAGTACGTTGGTGGCCGCCCGAGGGGCCCACGAGACAGGGGGGCGCGCCCTACAGGGGGGGCCTCCTATCTCGTGGGGCCCTCGGAAGCTTCTTGACTTGCACTTCAAGCTCTCCGGATCAGATTTGTTCCAAAAATAACGCTCCCGAAGGTTTCATTCCATTTGGACTCCGTTTGATATTCCTTTTCTTCGAAATACTGAAATAGGCAAAAACAGCAATATGGGCTGGGCCTCCAGTTAATAGGTTAGTCCCAAAAATGATATAAATGTGTAGAATAAAGCACATAAACATCCAAAAGGGGTAATATAATAGCATGGAACAATAAAAAATTGTAGATACGTTGGAGACGTATCAAGCATTCCCAAGCTTAATTCCTGCTCGGCCTCGAGTAGGTAAATGATAAAAGAGAATTTTTGATGTGGAATGCTACCTAGCATAATTCATAATGTAATTTTTCTTCATTGTGGCATGAATGTTCAGATCCAAATGAATACAAAATAAAAGTTCATATTGACATAAGAAATAGTAATACTTCAAGCATACTAATCAAAGTAATCATGTCTTCTCAAAATAACATGGCTAAAGAAAGTTATCCCTACAAAATCATATAGTCTGGCTGTTGCTCTATCTTCATCACACAAAGTATTTAATCATGCACAACCCCGATGACAAGCCAAGCAATTGTTTCATACTTTAATAATCTCAAACTCTTTCAACTTTCACGCAATACATGAGCGTGAGCCATGAATATAGCACTATATGTGGAATAGAATGGTGGTTGTGGAGAAGACAAAAAGGAGAAGATAGTCTCACATCAACTAGGCGTATCAACGGACTATGGAGATGCCCATTAATAGATATCAATGTGAGTGAGTAGGGATTGCCATGCAACGGATGCACTAGAGCTATAAATATATGAAAGCTCAACAAAAGAAACTAAGTGGGTGTGCATCCAACTCGCTTGCTCACGAAGACCTAGGGCACTTTTGAGGAAGCCCATCATTGGAATATACAAGCCAAGTTCTATAATGAAAAATTCCCACTAGTATATGAAAGTGACAACATATGAGACTCTCTATCATGAAGATCATGATGCTATTTTGAAGCACAAGTGTGGAAAAAGAGATAGTAGCATTGTCCCTTCTCTCTTTTTCTCTCATTTTTTTATTTTTTTTTCTTTGGCCTTCTTTTTTTGGCCTCTCTTTTTTTTCTTTGTAAAGTCCGAAGTCTCATCCCGACTTGTGGGGGAATCATAGCCTTCATCATCCTTTCCTCATGAGGACAATGCTCTAATAATGAAGATCATCACACTTTTATGGATTTACATCTCAAAGCTAGAACAAAATATGACTCTATATGAATGCCTCCGGCGGTGTACCGGGATATGCAATGAATCAAGAGTGACATGTATGAAAATTATGAAGGTGGCCTTGCCACAAATACGATGTCAACTACATGATCATACAAAGAGCAATATGACAATGATGGAATGTGTCATAATAAACGGAACGGTGGAAAGTTGCATGGCAATATATTTCGGAATGGCTATGGAAATGCCATAATAGGTAGGTATGGTGGCTATTTTGAGGAAGGTAAATAAAGGGTTTATGATACTGGCGAAAGTTGCACGGTACAAAAGAGGCTAGCAATGGTGGAAGGGTGAAAGGGTGCGTATAATCCATGGACTCAACATTAATCAAGAGAACTCATGTACTTATTGCAAAAATTTAGAAGTCATCAAAAACCAAAGCACTACGCGCATGTTCCTAGGGGGATAGATTGGTAGGAAAAGACCATCGCTCGTCCCCGACCACCACTCATAAGGAAGACAATCAATAAATAAAATTGTGCTCCAACTTCATCACAAAGCAGTTCACCATACGTGCATGCTACGGTAATCACAAACTTCAACACAAGCATTCTTTAAATTCATAATCACCCAACTAGCATAACTTTAATATTACTACCTCCATATCTCAAAACTTATCAAGTATCAAGTTGATCATAGCATCCAATTCACTTCCTATGATAGTTTTTATTATACCCAACTTGGATGCTCATCATTCTAGGACCAACTTTATGACAATAGCAAATACCATGCTGTTCTAAAAGACTCTCAAAATGATATAAGTGAAGCATGAGAGACTAGCAATTTTTTCAAAATTAAGACACCGCTGTCGTGCTCTAAAAGATATAAGTGAAGCACTAGAGCAAAAACTATCAAGCTCAAAAGATATAAGTGAAGCACATAGAGTATTCTAGCAAATTCTAGTCAAATAAGCTTCTCCCAAAAAGTGTGTACAGCAAGGATGATTGTGGTAAACTAAAAAGCAAAGACTAATATAATACACGACGCTCCAAGCAAAACACATATCATGTGGTGAATAAAAATATAGCTCCAAGTAAAGTTACCAATGAACGAAGACGAAAGAGGGGATGCCTTCCAGGGGCATCCCCAAGCGTAGGCTTTTGGCTATTCTTGAATATCTTGGGGTGCCATGGGCATCCCCAAGCTTAGGCTCTTGCCACCCTTTATTCCATAGTCCGTAAAAGCTTTACCCAAAACTTGAAAACTTCACAACACAAAACTCAACAGGAAATCTTATAAGCTCCGTTAGTGAAAGAAAACAAAACCACCACATAAGGTACTGCAATGAACTCATTATTTATTTATTTTGGTGTTAAACCTACTGTATTCCAACTTCTTTATGGTTCATAAACTAATTTAGTAGCCATAGATGCATTGAAATAAGCAAACAACACACGAAAAACAGAACCTGTCAAAAACAGAACAGTCTGTAGCAATCTGTAACTAACGCAACCTTCTGGAACTCTAAAAATCCTACCAAAATAGTAAGTCCTGGAAATTTTGTCTATTGAACAGAAGCAAAAAGAATAAACGCAAAAGCACGTTCCTGTGATTTAAAAAAATTATATTCGTGCGTGCAAAGTTTCTGTTTTTCAGCAGAATCAAATCAACTATCATCGTAGGTTATCCTATAGGTTCTACTTGGCACAAACACTAACTAAAATATAAAAACACATCTAAACAGAGAGTAGATGCAAGATTTATTCCTAAACAGGAGCAAAAACAAAAAACATAAAGAAAATTGGGTTGCCTCCCAACTAGCGCTATCGTTTAACGCCCCTAGCTGGCATAGAGATTTCAATGATGCTCACATGAAAGACAAGAATTGAAGCACAAAGAGAGCATCATGAAACATGTAACAAAACACATCTAAGTCTAACATACTTCCTATGCATAGGCATCTTGTACACAAAGAAATTATCAAGGCAAGCAAAAACTAGCGTATGCAAGGAAGAACAAAGAGATGATAGCAATCTCAACATGAAGAGAGGTAATTTAGTAACATGAAAATTTCTACAACCACATTTGCCTCTCTCATAATAATTACATGTAGGATCATAAGCAAATTCAACAAAATAACTATAACATAAAATATTTCCAACACGATCCACATGCATGCGAAGTTGAGACTCTTCCAAAATAGTGGGTTTAACATTAACTAAAGTCATGACCTCTCCAAACCCATTTTTATCAAAACTATCATAAGATTGAACATACTCAAAATATGTGGGATCTAAAGTTGACACTCTTTCAAACCCACTTTCAATATTATTGCAAACACTATTATCAATCTCATATTCATCATGGGGCTTAAATAAATTTTCAAGAACATAAGAAGAATCACCCCAATCATGATCATTGCAAAAAGTAGTAAACATAGCAAAACTAGCATCCCCAAGCTTAGGGTTTTGCATATTATTAGCACAATTGACATCAAGATAATTTATAGCAAAATCATTGCAATCAAGCTTTTCATCGAAGGAACTACCAAGTATGGGTGCAATAGCAACGATCTCATGTTTAACATAAGGAACTATAGCAAATTCATCTTCATAAATATTGGCATCATGGCCACAAGAATAGCAAGCATCATGTTCATCAAGGGATATTTCAATCAAATCATCGGAATCATCATTATCTATAGGTTCATGCATATCATTATTTTCTTCCAAAGCAACAGTCATTCTTTCAATAAATTCTTGGACATAGACATTATGAGCAAAGCTTTCATTGCAATATTTAAGTATGATGGAATTTTCAAACTTGTTGAGAGTAAAATCATACTTTTTAATGAAAGAAGCAACTTCATGAGCACCCTTAAAAATGACAAATTCTTCAATTTGTTCAATATCATAGTAACTATAACCACCCTTAGCATAAGAAGATAAGATTTCATTATCATTGAAATCACATAGGTAGGGAAGGTGTTTTTTAGGGTTCTTAGAGCAACAAGTAAAATCACAACTTTCACAAAGATTCCAAGCATAGCATAGCAAACTATTTAAATGATACCATAAGACCTTCCCTTTTTCAGACAAACGATGACGCACAAAATGAGCATGCTCATCTAAAGATTTCCCATCAACTAGGCTAGTTGGGGTTTCAGCACGAGCGCATAAGGATCGAAGATGATCCAAGTAGAACACTTTAAGTGGATCCATATCAACAGATTTTTAGCAAGTAAAGATGCAAGCACATAGAAGGCACATGGAGACACAAGCAAACAGAAAGGCAAGCGAAAAGAGAGGAGGAGATTGGGAAAGAGAGGGCGAATAAAACGGCAAGGGTGAAGTGGGGGAGAGGAAAACGAGAGGCAAATAATGTAAATGCGAGGGAGATGGGTTTGTGATGGGTACTTGGTATGTCTTGACTTGAGCGAAGACCTCCCCGGCAACGGCGCCAGAAATCCTTCTTGCTACGTCTTGAGCTAGCGTTGGTTTTCCCCGAAGAGGAGAGTGTGATGCAGTAAGTGTAGCATAAGTATTTCCCTCAGTTTTGAGAACCAAGGTATCAATCCAGTAGGAGGCTCCTCAAAAGTCCCACGCACCTACGCAAACAAACTGAGAACTCGCAACCAACGCAATAAAAGGGGTTGTCAATCCCTTCACGACCACCTACGAAAGTGAGATCTGATAGAGAGATAATAATATTTTTGGTATTTTGTGATATAGATGCAGAAAGTAAAGATGCAAATAAAGATAGATTGAAAGCAAATATGATAAGAGATAGACCTAGGGGCCATGGGTTTCACTAGAGGCTTCTCTCAAGATAGCATAAGTATTACGGTGGGTGAACAAATTACTGTCAAGCAATTGATAGAAAAGCGCATAGTTATGAGATTATCTAGGCATGATCATGTATATAGGCATCACGTCCATAACAAGTAGACCGACTCCTGCCTGCATCTACTACTATTACTCCACACGTCGACCGAATCCTACCTGCATCTAGAGTATTAAGTTCATAAGAAGAGTATTAAGTTAATAAGAACAGAGTAACGCATTAAGCAAGATGACATGATGTAGAGGGATAAACACATGCAATATGATATAAACCCCATCTTGTTATCCTCGATGGCAACAATACAATACGTGTCTTTCAACCCTTTCTGTCACTGGGTAAGAACACCACAAGATTGAACCCAAACCTAAACACTTCTCCCATGGCAAGAAAGACCAATCTAGTAGGCCAAACCAAACTGATAATTCGAAGAGACTTGCAAAGATAACTCAATCATACATAAAAGAATTCAGAGAAGATTCAAATATTATTCATAGATAAACTTGATCATAAACCCACAATTCATTGGATCTCGACAAACACACCGCAAAAAGAGATTACATCGAATAGATATCCACAAGAGAGGGGGAGAACAATGTATTGAGATCCAAAAGGAGAGAAGAAGCCATCTAGCTAATAACTATGGACCCGTAGGTCTGTGGTAAACTACTCACAATTCATCGGAGAGGCTATGGTGTTGATGTAGAAGCCCTCCGTGGTCGATTCCCCCTCCGGCAGAGTGCCGGCGAAGGCTCCAAGATGGGATCTCGCGGATACGGAAGGTTATGGCGGTGGAAATTGTGTTTCGTGGTGCTCCTGGATGTTTTCGGGGTCCGTGGGTATATATAGGAGGAAGAAGTACGTCTGTGGCCGCCCGAGGGGCCCACGAGATAGGGGGGTGCGCCCTCCTATCTCGTGGGGCCCTCGGAAGCTTCTTGACTTGCACTCCAAGCTCTCCGGATCAGATTTGTTTCAAAAATAACGCTCCCGAAGGTTTCATTCCGTTTGGACTCCGTTTGATATTTCTTTTCTTCGAAATAATGAAATAGGCAAAAAAACAGCAATATGGGCTGGGCCTCCGGTTAATAGGTTAGTCCCAAAAATGATATAAATGTGTAGAATAAAGCCCATAAACATCCAAAAGGGGTAATATAATAACATGGAACAATCAAAAATTATAGATACGTTGGAGACGTATCAACTACTCCTACTCAGCATCACCATCAAGTCTAAGACATTGTAGTCATATACAATCAACACTAACTAATTGTTCTTAATACTTAGGACATACTCCTCTCTCCTAGCTAAAATACCATAAAACAGATAAACCGGTTCTTCACCATAATGGAGAATGGACATAAACCTATCTCCAACTTGTGGCTTGCGCACATTCATTTTGTCTCCAATTATTTGCGTGTGCGCATTCATCACTTTGCTCCATTCTTTGATTTTGAGCCTTCCATCATTTGAAGAAATCGAGTATACAGTATGGTAAGCCTCCGAAGGAGTTGGTCGTAAGCTAACCATATGCATATCACCTTTGGTACATAGCATGTCAGGCACAACCTGCTTCGGGAGCCTCTGTTCAAAAACGAAATAGTAACATATATAGTTAGCAATGTAGTTTACTTAAGAATAATGTATGCAATGAAGTTACCATCATTAACAAAATCTTACCAAGTTTTTGGCAATGAAGTTACCATCAAGCAATTTATGGACTAGTGGCACGTATCTATTATAATTTGGGCTGATAGAGTGACTGGTTTTGGAGGCCTCAAAATCTTATATGAATGAGACAAGATAACCTTTCTCCTCACAATTAAGCTTGGAGTCATAGCTGTAGTATGTGCTGTCTACTACCTTTCGAGTATTTCTTGAAGATAAGAAATAAGCTGATAATTATAAATAAATAAGTTTAGTACGGACGAACACCAAATATTTTTAAATTAACAACATAAATTACTAAAATTAACAAATTAGTTTGACAAACTCACATCTAGATAAAACTGGAGGCATATCCACATCCACCCAGATGTCGAATCATCATCATCATCATAATCTTTGGGACGAATATCAAATCTTATTCGCATTCCCTCCTCAAATCCATATGCCTTACAAAGAGCTTCCCAATTAGAGCAACCGAAATGGGAGCGATCGACCGCATTGTAGAACTTAACCAGAAACTCATAACCATGTTTAGTTCTTAAGTGAGCCCTCCTCATCTCCACATTCTCAAAGTCATCTAAACCAAAACCAAGCTTCTCCAATACATA
Source organism: Triticum aestivum (assembly GCF_018294505.1). Taxonomy (NCBI): domain Eukaryota; kingdom Viridiplantae; phylum Streptophyta; class Magnoliopsida; order Poales; family Poaceae; genus Triticum; species Triticum aestivum. Next base: position 545,047,510 of record NC_057807.1, read on the forward strand.
TGGTCTAGCATGACACGGGATGTAGTAGTCGAATTGAAAAAAATCCATAAATTACACGTTGAACAAAAGAAGCACAAGTGATGATATTTATTATGATGAAATGCTTGTTGCGTACCGTACAAACATCGAAGGTCTCTTCCAGCTTCACGATGAAAAACCTATCATTTTGCAGGTGAGGAAACCTGTCGCACACACCACGGTCATCGTAGCAGTACCCGCACTCCGGGATCCCATCGTCATCAGACATCTCCTATGTTCAAAATTCAAAGATTATAACTCGACGGCAAAACCCAAAAAATCCGGCATGACCTTTGCTAAAAAAAGGACATATCGAGCGCCTAAAATTTGCCGGAACGGAAATTAATCAACACTCCGGCAAAACATAGGTCACTTATCGATGGTCATTGCCTTTCAATGGTTCAAAATATGAAAAAAAACATTTGAAAATATCTTATATATAATCCTAACACTAAATAAACTAGTTTTATTAACTACTTACTAAATAAACTAGTTTTATTAACTACTTACTAAATAAACTAGTTCTATTAAGCACTTACTATAAATAAACTAGTTCTACTAATCAGTTACCAAATAAGCTAGTTCTATTCAGTACATAATATAAATAAACTAGTTATATTGATCACTTACTAAATAAACTATTTTCTATTAAACACTTGCTAAATTTTCTTACTTCTATTTTATTCAAAACACCTACACTTGCTAAAAAAGTACGATTTGCAAGAACAGAGACAAGGGAGGGAGGGAGGAGAGAGGAGGGGGAGGGGGCGGCCGGAGGAGGAGGGGAGGGGCCGGCCGGAGGAGGAGGAGGGAGGAGAAAGGAGGGGGAGGGGGCTGCTGGAGGAGGAGGAGGGAGGGGCGGTGGGAGGAGGGCTGCCGGCGGAGGAGGGGGGAGGGGGCGGCCGCAGGTGGAGGGAGGAGGGCGCGATGGGAGGAGGAGGGACGGAAGGATGGAGTACCTCAGTGGCGGACGGACGACAGCGGCGGTGACGAACGACGACGGTTATCGGCGCGGGCGAGAGGGAGAGGGAGAGTGAGTGAGAGAGAGGGGTCGGCCGCGCGTGTGGGGATAAGGTAGGGTTAGTAGTAGCGCGGGTAAGAAAACGCACTACAGCTAACGAGAATAGCAGTAGCGATGCGCGAGTATGCACGCTACTGCTAAGTTGTCTGTCAAATGCAAAAATACATTGGCCATCAATGATCTTTTTGTGTACAATCTAAATTGTCAATATGAGTCCTCTCCGGTAGGAACCGGAGAAGACTCAAATTGCGGCCACAAATTCTACACATAGAGTTCAGTGAAGACCAACTGGTTGTGATAGTTTGAGGAGTAACATATTTAAGGTGGTAAACACCCTATTCGTGGAGCGATGTGGGACTAAACTATTGGGCTGAACTTACCAGTAGCGAGTTTTAAAGAAGTGCGCTGCTGCTAACATCTGTAGCAGTAGCGCGGTTCGTTATAAGGCGCCACTTCTATAACTAGCTGGACAGCGAGGTCATGGCAATTAGAGCAGTAGCGCGGTTTTGTCGGAATGCGCTACTGCTACTTTTCTTTCAGCAGCGCGTTTTCCTTGAACGTGTTGCTGCTAATTAGCAGTAGCATTCATTTTTAAACCATGTTGCTGGTAAGATTCTGTGTATAAGGTTTTCCCTAGTAGTGCTAACGTTCGATGACGATATAATATTATATGATTATGTGATTTGGTGACCGAATGTTGTTCGGAGTCCCGGATGAGATCACGGACATGACAAGGAGTCTCTAAATGATTGAGAGGTAAAGATTGATATATAGAGCGATGCTATTCGGACACCGGAAGTGTTTCGGAGGGTACCGGATACATATCGGGTCACCGAAAAGGATTCCGGACACCCCCGTGAAAAGATATTGGCCTTATGGGCCAAGAGGGTAAATACACCAGCCACAAGAGGCTGGTGCACCCCCAATATGGGCCGCGCAAGGTGGAGAAGGAAAGGGGAAGGAGGAAAGGAAAGAAAGGGAATAGAATTCCCCCTTCCTTCCCCATCCCCCTCCGATATATATGGCGGGGGGGGGGGGGGCTTGGGAGGAGCCCAAGTAGGATTCGGTCACACTTGGGGCGCCTCCTGGCCTCTCCCCTCCCCCTTCCACCTATATATATGTGGGGGGCGCCCCTAGCACACACCAGACAATTGCCTAGCCGTGTGCGGTGCCCCCTCCATCGTTTACTTCCCCGGTTATATTTTCGTAGTGCTTAGGTGAAGCCCTGCAGAGATCACTTCACCATCACCGTCATCACGCCGCCGTGCTGACAGAACTCATCAACTACCTCGACGTCTTGCTGGATTAAGAAGGCGAGGGACGTCACCGAGCTGAACGTGTGTAGAACTCAGATGTGTCGTACGTTCGGTACTCGATCGGTGGGTCGGGAAGAAAGTTTGACTACATCAACCGCGTTGTGAAACGCTTCCGCTTACGGTCTAGAGGGTACGTAGGCACATTCTCCCCCTCGTTGCTATGCATCTCCATGGATAGGTCATTGCGTGTGCGCAGAATTTTTTTTGTTTTTCATGCAACGATTCCCAACAAATTGTAATTGTTTAAAGAGCATCTTTCTGTTCCAAGCAAGGCTCATTACTGAACCATAAGACCAAGCAACACACAGTTGATCATGGAAACACAAGTAAAACCAGCAATGCCAATATTCGTCGATAAGCTTCTGACGAAACACTTTATATATTGAAGATATTTCTCTCTTGTTTATATCTGATCATGCACTGAAAACCACTATTACGATATTTCTTCAATCACGCGCTTTAGAGCACTCTACAACATTTTAAAATGTTTAGAGCATACATGATGCATGGATATATATTGGATTGTCTATTTCTTTGTATATTGGAGCTCTACCAATTAATAGACGATATTCCTTCTTTATCCGATGATTAATTTAGTTCTACTTTCTTTAAAAACAACTGTCAACTCGGCCTTGTACAATGGGAGGTGCTTAGAGAGATACTTAGAAAAATAAACCGGGTTTTTTCTGAAGCACCGGTGTCTATTTCTACAGGAGAGTCTATCATGTACAAATAAGCACCGGTGCTTAAGAAAAGTCTGGTTTATTTCACTAAGCACCTCCCCTAAGCATCTCCCATTGTACAGGGCCTTAATGCTTTTCTTGAGCCAATAAAATTCATTCTTTATGAAAAGAATGTCAACCCAGTGATGAATGCACATTGTACAACGTATGTGTCACTTTAGATTTATTTCATTTCTAGAGTTAAAGTTGCATGATTTTTGTGTGTGTTAACTATAGTCATGATTATGGGCAACTCGTTTAACTACACACGCTACACTTTGGCCATCTTTAATTTGTTTCGCATAAAAGGATTCCGTTCAACAAATGGTAAATTTAAGGAGTATTATCTAGAAACTTAGCAATAAAGACAAATTTTAGAAAAATATAAGCATTGAACTGCGGGTTTTTCTTCTCTTTGAGAAGAAGTAATTAAATGCATACTAAATTGAGAAAATCACTGTGTTATTAATTATGCTATCTAAGTAATAGAAAAGTGTAACTACATTGGACAAAAAATAGAAATAAAAAATAAAAACATGTTTAATACTTCCTCCATTCCAGTTTGTAGTACGCATAAGTTTTTTAGCGTTATTCCACTATGTAGTGCGTATAAGCAACTTTGTGCTCTTCTGGACGAAACTAACCCCGCAACTGCACGGACGCACCCATGGCCTTTATCCCCTTCTTCCCGCACACAACACGTATCACAAGCGGTCGGGAGTCGGGATTGGACCAGCAGCGACAAGCACCACGCCATCGCCTCCCGTTCCCCTGCTCCGGCAACAAGGAGCAACGGCTGAGGGCCATGGCGGCTGGATCTTGGAGCGGACATAGCGGCGGCACGTAAGCTTGGGCAGCTCCACGAGGACATGCTTGAGCGCATCCTGGCTTCTTCAGCCTCAGGTGCATGTGCCGGTAGTGTCGCGAGGCCGCGGGGTCGCCTGCCTTCCTCGCCGCCTGCGCATGCCTCTCCGCCCGACCGGATCCAGGAGATTGTAGTGGCGAGGCGGTCAGGTGTGCCGCCGAAGACCTCCTGTGAGCTCTGGGTCAGCCTCCTTTCCTCTGTCCCGTCCAGATCTAGGAGATTGTGGTGGCGAGGCGGCCGGCCTCATCACATCCGCAGCCACCTTCTCCATGTCCGCTGCCAGCGGCCGGCGTCACCGCGTCCTTGGCCGCCTTCTCCGCGTACTCCACTGGCGGCCAGCGGCCACCGCAGGCGGGCAGCAGCACCGCGTCTGTGATGGTGGCCGGTGTCCCCGCTCTGCTTCTCCGTGTCCATGGTCAGCATCAATGCGTATACTGCCGACGACCAGTGGCACTGCTTGCGGCCAGCTACTTCCCTTCGGCGTCACCACGCCCGTGGCCGGCTTCTTCCCTTCCGCCGGCGCTGGCCGGCGTCACCACGCCCGTGGCTAGCTTCTTCCCTTCCGCCAGCGTCGGCGCGTCCCTGGCTGCATGCCCACGCCGGTGTTTGCTAGCTAGTACTAGTACTAGTTGTGTGTGCGAGGGACAGAGAAAGCAGGGTTATTCTCGTCCAAAGCCAGTCTCCAGCCCATGTGTTGGTATTAGAGCCTGAATCTACGCGCACTATATTTTAGAACGGAGGCAGTATAAAATAACCGGGTAGAATGAAAAATCATTAAGCTTTTAGCTAAATAGTGGCAAATCATATGTGTTAATGAGAACAAAGACAAATTTTCAAAGTGAAATATTATTAAAATTCTTAAAGAGGGCGAGAATTCATTGGAAGAGTGACTTTCGTTACACGCAGAGAAGTGTCGGGTGTCATCCATGTGAAACTCAATGATTGGAAATGGATTTGGATAGGGCATAAACTCGTGGGAAATGGAGCTTCAGAGATTAGGAGGAGCCAATTATCTACTAAGCCCCTTTGGGATCCCTCCCGAGAAATCTACCCTTGAGAGACCCTCTTTTTTGCCATTTTCTCTGATTTTTCATCATTGTGGCCACTCTTGGCCAATTGTAAATATTGCTCCCTCCCTATCATAGTGAAGAAGCCAGCAATTACTGGTTTCCCTTCAAAGAAAAACATGTGAATTGTAATTGTTTAAAAAGCAGCTTTCTGTTCAAGCAAGGCTCTTTGCTGAACCATAAGACCAAGCAACGCACATTTGATCACGAAAACACAAGTAAAACTAGCAATGCCAGTATTCATTGATAAGCTTCTCACGGAACACTTTGTATATTGAAGAGATTTCTATCTTGTTTATATCTGATCATGCACTGGAAAATACTATCACGATATTTCTTCAATCAAGCGCTTTAGAGCTCTCTACAACATTTTAAAATATTTAGAGCATATGTGATACATGGATATATATTGGAGTGTCTATTTCTTAGTAGATGTCTATTACTTTGTATACTGGAGCTCTACCAATACACAATATTCCTTCTTTATGTGATAATTTAGTTCTACTTTCTCTAAAAACAACTGTCAACTCAGTTGTATTCTCTTAATGCTCTTTTTGAGCCAATAAAATCCATCCTTTATAAAAAAATTGTCAACTCAGTGGCCGCACATTGTACAAATTATGTGTCACTTTAGATCATTTCTAGGGTTAAAGTTGGATGAATATTTTTGTGTGTTAACTATAGTCATGATTATGCGCAACTCGTTCAACTACACACACTACACTTCGGTCATCTTTAATTTGTTTCTCATAAAAGGATTTCGTTCAACAAATGGTAGATTTAAGGAGTATTATCTAGAAATTTAATAATAAAGACAAATTTTTAAAAATATAAACAATGAACTGCGGGGTTTTCTCCTCTTTGAGAAAAAGTAATTAAATACATGCTAAATTAAGAAAATCACTATGCTCTTAATTATGCTATCTAAGTAATAGAAAAGGGTAAGTACATTGTGGTTTGACGAAAAATAGAAATAAAAAAATAAAAATGTTTGGTATAAATAACAGAGTAGAATGACAAATCATTAAGCTTTTAGCTAAATAGTGGCAGATCATCTTTGTGCTAATGAGAACAAAGGCAAATTTTTAAAGTGAAACACTATCAAATTCTTAGAGAGAGTGAGAATGCATGGGAAAAGTGAGTTTCGTCACACGCAGAGAAGTGTCGGGTGTAGTCCACGTGAAACTCATCGATTTGAAATGGGTTTGGACAAGCCATAAGCCCGTGCTTATAGGTGAGATGGAGATCCAACTGTGGACGTGTTGAAACCACGCGGATTGCGTGATTCTGATCAAATCCCGGTGGGGTGAACATAATCAAATGAAGACTAAGTAATTGAATTTCCAAACTTAATTTTGCATCTGCAACTCGTCTTTTGAACACTGTCTTCGTCTTTCATCACCATTCTTTGACTTAGAGTGAAGTTTATGGAAGTCTCTCACCATACAAAAATGTATATAATGACGAGATGTGATGCGTGATGGTGAGTGAGACCGAGCCGAGCCAACTTGGTCTTTTGGTTCAGTAGTGAGCCCTTCTAGGGACAAAAAACTGCTCTTTGAACACATGTCATACTTTGCAAATCCTTACGAAAAATTACAATTCATATGTGTTTATTGGTAGAGTTGTCTGAATAGTAATGGAGACGATGACATCGCGTAGACTTGATATTTGTCCTCTCTCTCTTTCTTTATCTCGAACAGAGAAAGTATATTTTCTGTCCATCTCCATCTTGGTCCGGAAATCGCGAAACCGTGTGAATAAGAGGGGCTTATTGGTTTTCGTTTCTATACTCACAATTTGTTGTCCTAGTTAACTTGAATTTGGTTTCCCATTTTCTTTATAAATGTTTCTTTATGTTTCTATTTCTAGTATAACCATAATTATATACTACTATATACTACTTTACAAGTTGAAATTGAATAAGCACTGGTAGCACACCCTCCTCCTCTCCCCTCCCCGCACCCTTCCTAAATACTCCATCCGTTTCAAAATATAACCCTTTTCTAGAGTTTTCAACATAGACTACATACGGATGTCTATAGACGTATTTTAAAGCGTGGTTCACTAATTTTGCTCCGATTTCAGTGGGAGGAGACGTTCCCATCGACAACGAGGCGCCTATGGTGGCTTCGTAAATCTCAAGATGATATGCCGGCTCAGTCTCTCGGAGGTGCTCATAGGGGTAGGGTGTGCGTATGTGCGTTCATAGGGGTGGGTGTATGCGCGTGTATAGGAGCGCTTGTGTCTGTACTGATGCTTAAAAAATGTAGTCCGTCTTAGAATCTCTAAAACGTCTTATATTCAGGAACAGAGCGAGTAGTTGGATTCCCAAACTTATTTTTGCGTGTGCAATTCGTCTTCCAATGCCTGTCTTCGCCTCTCATGAACTCTTTATCGCTCGCTGCCTGTCGTGGCTGAAGTTCATCGGAGCACCTGAATGTATAGGGAGGGCTAACACGGCGAGCCGGCGGTGCGTGCTGACGAGCTCAGATCAAGATGCACCGACGGATGTTAGGTTAGCTTGCTCCGAGCAGCTGATTGGTAAAGTGCAGGTAAATAGACATGCATTCCCGTGTGCCGGAAGAAGGGAGGGGTTTACCGATCGTTTACCCCTTGAGCGCACGCTCATTTTCGGCGCAAAACGTGGCCCCACCCGCCAGCATAATTGGCTGCCCCGTGTGTCCCGAGCTTTGTGCAGACACTCCCAGGAACGAACAGGCAGGGCAGCCGTCGTCTGGTCCGCGCGGTCCAAGCCCCCCTCTCCCGGAAAGAAAAATAAAAGGAAGCAACTGCAAAGGGAGCGGCCTTTCTCCGCCGAATCGCCGGACCCGCGCGCGCGAGCTCGTCCTGGCATGCTGCCGATCCGCGGCCGGCAGCAGCACCAGCAGCAGCTTCGCCGCTCCCCCCTCCCCTGACCGGCCTTGGCTCGGCCAGGCGCGAGATTCGGGGGAGGAGCGGCGGCGGCCGCCATGTTTGGGTCCAGGGCCCAGGATGGGGTGGAGATGCAGCAGCGGCGGACGACCAACAGGTGCGTGCGTGCCCGCGATCTCTCGGCGCTCGTGGGTGGCTGGATTCAGCGGCACGGGGGCTGCTCGTGATGGGGAGGGACGGCCCTGCTGGGACAAGCGAGGATGCCGCGAGCCGCGTGCTTGGATTAGGTAGTTGACTTCGGGGGAGCGGAGGATTTTCGGCCATGGTTTGGGTCGGAGTAAGTTGGAGCTGGCGGGATTTAGCTTCGGCGTCTGCTTCGGAGTGTTGCCGCCTCGGGGGATCCAACCAGCCGAATTCGAGTTTTGGTTTGCTTCGGGTTGAGAAGGCGCACAGCGTGTTGGGGAGTGGTCATAGTTTTGGAATTGGGAATAGAAACATGAGAGCTCATTTTGATTCCTTGTGTTCAAGCATATGCATGTTTGTTTACTACTCATTTCTATGCATCCAGAAATTAAGGACCAAAAATGAAATAGGCTATATTCTTGGCTCAGCTTAGCTCATTTATCTACCGGTTTCCGTGCATGTGCGTGGAGGAATTAAGCACTATAACGAAATAGGATGTCATTTTGACGCAGCCTAGTTACCAGGAGAGTGCAGATGAGAACGACTTCCTTTGTTACCAGGATCTCTCAGTATCCACTCGGATTTTCGCCTAGCATCATGTCATACATCATTTCGACACGTTTCACAGTTTTATCACTTCCCTAAGTAAGCTGTTCTGTCTGCAGGATCTTTCCCGACGAGAGGCAAGACCAATCCAAGATGCCGTTTCAAGCCGGACGGGTCGACAGGTTCGCTGCCAACAGGATAGATCCAAAGACCCTTGAGAAGCTCAAATTGATGAACGAGGGCAACGTACCGTGGCACAGTCGCATCCTGGACCCCAGAAGCAGCGTGCTGCTGACATGGAACAGGGTGTACCTGGTTGCCTGTCTCTTCGCCCTCTTCATCGACCCTTTCTTCTACTACCTGCCGTTTGTCAGAGTGATGGACAAAAGCACCGGTGTTTCGTGTGTTGCCGAGGACCAACGATTGAGAAATACTATGACCATTCTGCGGACACTCGCTGACTTGTTTTATGTGCTCAACATTGCGATCAAGTTCCATACCGCATATGTAGACCCAAAGTCCAGAGTCCTTGGGAAGGGAGAGCTTGTTGTGGATCTAAAGAAGATTCAAAGAAGATATGCAAGATCAGATCTCTGTATAGACATACTTGCAGCCATACCACTTCCACAGGTATATAACTCGAATCTTGTTGCGGCACTTGTCGCATTTTTCATTTTTTTTTTGAAAAGGAGGATGTACCCCCGGCCTCTGCATCTCGACGATGCATGCAGCAATTTTATTAATTAATCACAAAGACCTTACAAAGTAATACATCAGTACGCCTGAAGCCACCATCCAGACAACACATGTTGCTACTCCTATTCCTTTGATGAAGGGGTGCCGAATGTCCGAGCCTAATACCAAACAGACATCACACCAAAGCCTAACATCTAACGTCAGATGCCCCAGCCTAGCCACATACCGGGACTGGGTCACACACCAGTCCGGCACACTCACAGCGGGCACCACATGTGCACCCTCCAAGGCCCGACACCACCGTCTTCCATCAATCCATCTTCAGAGCAGAAATTGACGCATTGACTGTGTCAGGCCTCTCTGCCATCGACGCCAGACAATGTCGTACTCCTGCGCGAGACCATCCCCGCACATCGGACGCCGAATCTGCACTGCGCCACGCCGTCGAGATCCGTCGCCATCAATGTGTAGGATGAAGCACCGCTCCACCAAAGTTGCGGTCCACTGGTCCCTCGAGCCCGTGCACACTTCCAAGAACGACGCTCCAGGAGGGAAACGACACAAGAGCGCCGCCGTCTTCTGATCTACTGATCTAGGGTTTCCCCCGAAGGTAGCAGATGTTGGCCTAGAACTTCTCGACGGCGATGCCTCCAAGAAGGGAACGACACCGAAGAGCACCGCCATCGCCGGTCTTGGCATATAGCCGAGAGCAGATTTTCACCCAGATCTGTTCGAAGAACTCCATCCAGCTTTTTGTGCACGGGGTCGCCACCTTCTATGACGGGGACCGAACCAAAAGGACCCCAGCCGTCGCCGCTTGACCGGCCACGGCACCACCACGGTGCCAGAGCAGCCGGTTACGTCAGGCCCACCGTGCCAGCCTGCCGCCGCGCACCAGATCCGTCAACCCGCCTAAGCCCATCTGGGCACGGCGAGATCCGAGGTTTAGGCGACTGCCATAGGGGCGCCTCCGCCGCGGGAGGCCATGCCACCGCTGTCGCCGCCGCCACATCCACCGCCGGGATCCCGCCGCACCGCGCCGCCGAATCACCGGAGTGTCCATGTCGCTGGCGCCAGATGGAGACACCACCGCGTGCGAGGGAGAAGTCCCCGCCGCCGCCGTCACAGCCCACAGCCCGGGCTTCGCCGGCGTGAACTCGGGCGGCGGCGGGAGGGAGAGATCGAGGCGAGGAGGCCTAGGGCGTGGCGGCGTGATCTCCCCCTTGTTGCCAAGGGCTGGCGATGCGAGGGTCGGGCGTTCCTGTTTTGGCGGCGTGCAGCTGCTCGTTGCATTTTTCATGGCAACTACCTTTAAGTATATTCCACTTTTCCAGCTTCAGTGTCATATCCATATTCTTTTGTACTTAAGTTGATTCATTATCATCTGTGGCAATGATTGGTATGGTTCGTTGGGTAAGCAGCAAGCCTTTGGTTGAGCCTATTGGATTCTTTCCCTTTGATTGGCTTTCCAAAGGAAGACATCTGGGCAGTGCCTCTTGTTTTACAATACCAAATGAATTTAAACAGCAAACTAAGACTTTTAAAGGGTGGACCCAGCTAGGTTTCCTCTGCAAAGAGCCAAAAAATACCCAAAAGATTTATTTACCGTTAACTGCCACTTATACTCCACAGTTCTCTTTCCTTTTGGTACTTCATCTGTTTATCGTCACTTATGTACTCCCTCCGTCCCATAATATAAGAGCGTTTTTTACACTAGGGAGTAAATGTTAGGAATTTATGAAATCTAGAATTGCCAACTTATTTCATAGAAAGTTTATGCAAAATAAATTTATCTGTATAACTGAATTGTTTGACGACTAATTATCCCAAATATTAAATATCTGTTACTTGATTGTTAAATCTACAGTGATAATGTGAATCTTCTGTTTTGTTGCAGGTTACTGTTTGGTTAATCATGCCTGGGATTAAACGCTCAGATTATAATATCCAAAATACTACATATGCTGTTATTATTTTGGTTCAGTATGTCTTAAGAATGTATCTCATTGTACCTTTAAGCAATCAAATCATCAAAGCTGCCGGAGTAGTTGCAAAGTCAGCCTGGGGAGGAGCAGCATACAATCTTCTGCTCTACATGCTTGCAAGCCATGTATGGTCACCTCAACCATCACCTCAGCCTCATAATCAGTTACTAGTCACTCAGAATAAAGTTCTAGGGAATTTGCAGCTCATTTAGTTCGTAATTCTATTCACAACTGAAAGATAAGTAAAAATCGCCTCTGCTAAATATCGAACCTAAAATATGAGTTCATTAGGTTTTTCATATCTCATCTCGTAACTGGAATAGGCCAAAAGGGAAAATAATTCATGCGTATTTGTTTTCCTGGAATGCGTTATTACTTTCTAAATCTGAAGATATAAACAAACTGTTTGTGGTAGACATGCATGTGAGCTAGAAGCAGAAGACTCTCACTATCGTCTTGCATTTCTTTGCTCACGTTTGTGCAATAAATACTTAAGTGTCACTTACGTCCTGTGTGCATCACTGCAGATTACTGGGGCAATATACTATCTTCTCTCCATTGAACGGCAGATTACATGTTGGAATCAGCAGTGCCTTGCTGAGTCTAGCAATATGTCTTGTAACATTGGGTTTATAAGTTGTGAGAATACTGGTTTGAACAGTTATCGTGAGTGGCAAAGTAAAACGCAGATATTTAACAACTGTGATGCCACTGCTGATCCTCCAAAATTTAATTACGGAATGTTCTCGAGTGCATTGACTAAGCGTGCTGTCTCAACTTCATTCCAAGAGAAGTACTTCTATTGTCTGTGGTGGGGTTTGTTGCAACTTAGGTAGGGTTCCATCATTATCTTCTGTTACTTTGGAGTTCTTATGCATAAGTTTCTGTGCCTTGAATATGGCTAGTCAGGTTTATTTGGTGTTTGTTGTCACTTTTTCAGTTCAAGCGGAAATCCTCTTCAAACAAGTGCATTCATTGTAGAGAACATATTTGCTATAGCAATTGGTGCTATCAGTCTCATACTCTTTGCTCAGCTGATTGGCAAAATGCAGGTAATATAACAGAATTCTCTGCTCTAAACTAGAAATCGGTGTACCTACATTGATGGTTCTTATTTATTATCCTTTTATTACTTAGGTACCTTGAGAATCAGCTAAGCATCATACTTATTGCACTATCTGACAACTTGCTAGTATATTTTTATAAGAACATTAGCTCAGCAAGTTTGTTACTCTATAAGTTTTGCGGTGTGGAGTAAGTATTAATACCATCAGTGCTATTTTCTATAGTGCTATTGTTCAATTAACAGATTCATCAGGCATGTGATGTATGACCATGCATTTAATAGTTTGAAATGATTAAAATGACATAAAGCTACTTCTGTAAGCCATTTCCACTTTGACAACTACTTACTTTACCTTTTTCATCTTTTAGACATACTTGCAATCTGTTAGCAAAAGGCTCGAAGAGTGGAGGCTGAGGCAACGGGACATGGAGGAGTGGATGAGACATCACCGGCTCCCACCCGACCTTCAAGAACGTGTCCAGCGGTTTGTTCAAGTTAAATGGCTTGCAACGCGTGGAGTGGAAGAAGAATCCATCTTGCAAGCTTTGCCGGCTGACATACGTCGGGATGTACAGCGCCATCTTTGTTTGGATCTTGTTCGACGCGTAAGTTGGAGTTATACCCCTATCCGATCGCTTACCTAGTAAACCGTTTTAGTTTCTCAAAGGTTTCGATAGCATATTTTGTACTGAGGGGGCTCTGTCTTCTGGTAGCTGATCCCGTGTGGCACTGTGTCACCACTGCCTGCACCACCAGTTCAAATAATGTCTCTGTTCCTTGGCAGGTTTCTGATCTCTCTTTGCGAAATGCAGGTCCCTTTCTTCGCCGAGATGGACGATCAGCTCCTGGACGCCATCTGCGAGCGTCTGGTGTCGTTCCTGTGCCCGGAGGGTACGTACATCTCCCGCGAGGGCGACCCTGTGAGCGAGATGCTCTTCATCATCCGCGGCAAGCTGGAGAGCTCCACGACCAACGGAGGCCGGAGCAACTTCTTCAACTCCATCCTCCTGCGCCCCGGTGAATTCGCCGGCGAGGAGCTGCTCACCTGGGCCCTGCTGCCCAAGACCAACATCCACTTCCCGCTCTCCACGAGGACCGTCCGGAGCCTGACGGAGGTGGAGGCCTTCGCGCTGCGCGCCGAGGACCTCAAGTTCGTGGCGAACCAGTTCCGGCGGCTCCACAGCAAGAAGCTCCAGCACACGTTCCGGTTCTACTCCCACCACTGGAGGACGTGGGGCGCCTGCTTCATCCAGGCGGCGTGGCGGCAGCACCAGCGGAGGAAGCTGTCGGAGAGCCTCAGCCGGTGGGAGTCCTACTCGTGGTGGTCCGAGGAGCACCCGGCCGCCGACAAGCCCAAGCAGGAGGGCACCTCCAGGACCGCCGCCGAGATGCACAAGTTCGCCTCCGCGTCCAGGAGGTTCCGTGCCGACGACACCATGATCCGCAGGCTGCAGAAGCCCGACGAGCCCGACTTCTCCGCCGACCATTTCGACTGAAGCCATCATCTCGCTCTCCGATGCGTGACACATATTGTTGTTCCCAATACCTGTTTTTGTTGTAAATCTAGTACAGTACATAAGAAGAAATGTTGGAGTTTTCAGTGCCATAGATCATCCATACACTACCCTACTAATGTATAACACACAT
>NC_057807.1:545061852-545064352 GCF_018294505.1 Triticum aestivum
GAAATTCATGTAAAACTAGCACTGAATCATACAGTTAGCAACAGCTACAAATTACAGTATACAGCAGTTGACTTCTGATTGTGGTTTCAGTTATACTATCTTCTTTTCTTCAGTTACCAAGCGAGTGAGAGTGTTGTTCTCTGTGGGCTGTGGCCACTAGTACCAGCGGTCCAGTCCCCAAATCCACCAGGAGGTGCGATGAGGGCGGCGGCGCGGCCCAAGATCGGCGACAGGGCGACGAGCGACGTGGTGGTGCGGCTGCGGACGCCGGACTCGGGCCGGGACGAGTGGCTCTACTGCCACTCCGGCGTGCTCGCCGCCGGGAGCGCCTACTTCGCCGACCGCCTCTCCGACGCCTGGCCGACGTGCCAGATCCTCGACTCGCGCTACTGCGTCGAGGTCCACTGCCGCGACGCCGACCTCAGCTCCCACGTCACCGCGCTCCGCCTCCTCTACGCCGCCGACCCCGTCTCCCGCTTCGGCGTCCGCGGCGCGCTCGCCCTGCTCGAGGCCGCCGCGCACCTTGGCTGCGCCCGCACCGCCGCCGACTGCGCCGACTACCTCGAGTCCGCCCCCTGGGACGAGGCCGACGAGGAGGAGATCCTCGCCGCCGCCCCGCGCCTCGGCGCCCACCGCGCCCGCGTCCTCGCGCGCCTCCGCCCCGCCGATCCGGGCCCCGCCACCGCCATCTTCCTCTCCGCGTTCCGCCACGCGACGGCCGCGCCGTCGGCCGCCTCGCGGGAGCTCAAGTCCGCCGCCCAGGAGCAGCTGGAGTACATGCTCACCGAGGACGACGACGCGCCGCTGCTCACCTTCGACGCCGGCAGCAGCGACGCCGTCAAGTCTCAGGTGAAGGGCTGCGTCACGGGCCTACTGAACAGGTTCAGCGATTTCACGGGCTCCGCACTGACGAAACAGACGGAGGCCCCTTGCTCCGGCGAGCTTCAGCAGGCGCTGCACTCCTTCGTCTCCGACATCGCCTGGGTCTGCCAGGTCCTGGGCAAGCTGGAGATGATGAAGTGCCTCGCAGCCTACTGGGTGGAAGCGTCGTCCGCCGTCGTCGCAGCCGTCGAGGCGGCGGCGGCGGCGGAGTGCCACCCGGGGCCTGAATGTCTGAAGACCAGGCTGAAGGTCGTGGAGATATCTGCAAAGGTCCTGGAGGCCGTCGCGTTCGGCAACGTCGTGCTCCCGGCGGAGAAGCGGCGCCACGCCGTGAGCGTCTGGATCGCCTTCGCCGGGACAACGAGGCATCTGGTGGATGAAGCTGACCGTGGCAGCAACGACGACGGCGACGACGACGGCGGTAATAATGGTGATGGAGGCACTGAAGCCGAAGCTGCATCAGCATCAGCAGCAGCAGCAGCAGCAAAGGTCGGCCTGGACGGCGAGGTGTGGCAGGGGCTGGAGTCGGCGATCACCTCGATCGTGACGACGCTGCCGTCGAACGCCCAGGCCGAGGTGCTGTCGGAGTGGCTTCAGTCGGAGCACGCCGCGTTCCCGGACCTGTCGGAGGCGTTCGACGCCTGGTGCTACAGGTCCAAGGTCGCGCGGAGGAGGCTGTCTTTCCTGAACAGCGCCAATGCGGCGTCCTGATCCCCGCCCGGCCGGCCGGCATGCGAGATCCATTGCTGTCGAGAGGATGCATACATACTTCATGATGTCCATCTGCATGGTCTGGTCTGCAGTCGGCCTCTTGTGATCATCATGGACAGCACTGAGCATCTGCCTTTCTTCACCAACAAAACACCAATGGACATGGAATTCCTTTGCCTTGCTATATGGTCACATACATACATACTCTGGTGGAATTGCTGCAAGATCTCCTTATGAACTTGCAGTAAGCTCCATGTAACCAACGCCTTGGCATGTGGAATTGGGGACACTCATGTGATAGTCTGTACTCTGTGGTGCCAACAAGTTTTATGATATTTGTTTGATCTTCTTGTCAAACAACTGGTTGGTCATGCCACGAAGATGTAGCTGGCACCGGAGTCACTAAAGAACATCTAATCTAACCTTTGATCGATGTTTGCCGATTCCGCATACTGGGAATGGAACTCGATGTAGCACATTGGCCCCAGAATGTCTGATCAAGGAGGCCCTGGTGTCCGTTTGCTTCTTCCTTGAGCATTTCGGGTCAAAGAGGCAATCTCCCATTCCATGTTGTGAGCTTGTTGGTTTAGCTTGATTGATTGGTGTCAACTTGTGAAAAGGAAATAACTCAAGGTGTAGGTGTTACCATGTTTCTTGCGTTCATCGTTTCTGCCAGGATGTTTTCTTGACGTAGTATGTTCGAGTAAATTGCACAGAAGTATCACAATTGGGGCATTGGAAGCAGATTGGTATCAAATTTGGTAATTTTTACGTGTCAGTACCAAGTCTGGGGCTAGATGTTACAAAAAGGTCTAAAACGCGTATTGACGGTGTATCTAACCGGCGGGGCTTGCATGTCAGCTGCCGATGTGGCATTTTTTTTGCAGACCCCCCCCCCCCTTCGTCC